>NC_025691.1:2384090-2406268 GCF_000633955.1 Camelina sativa
AAAAAAAAAAAAAAAGTAAACTTTATAAAGCAAATCCAATTCACTCTGTGACAAGGAAGACGTAATAGGTTGATTAGGGGAAGACCATCACTATCTTCTTCAAACCGACCACGTACGAGACTCGAAAACGCCTGTTGAAACCCATCAAATTAGAAAAAGACACAAACTTTAAATCAGGACACAAAAAAAAAAAAAACTAAAATCAAATCGAAGAAGAAGAAGAAGAAGAAAGCCTCTGCTTTGTTCATATACGCGTCGCCCTTACAAACACGGCTCTCTCTATCTCTCTCTTCTCTGGTCTCGTCGCCCTTAAAACTCTTTCTCTCTATCTCTCTCTCTTTCTCTCTCTTGGAAGAAGAGCGTCTCTGAGTGTGGTGGAAGCAGAAACGTCGTTCTTCAGATTATATATATAGAGAAGGACCCAAAGCCATTGGATGATGCAATTAGGATTTTACATCCAACGGTCGAAACTTATTAGCCGTTAATTAGGAGAAGGAAATTAATGATAGATTTGGAAATATCTATCATTAATGCACAATCCACACCGCTTTTTTATTTTTTCAAGTTTTTTCCTTTTTATTTTAGTTTTCAGTTAAATCAATTAATTACGTCTTCCTTGTCACAAAGGTTGATATTTTTCATATTTCGATCGAGTAGTCAAAAGGTTGATGTACAACAGTTGCTTCATAAAAATAGCATAAGTTATAATAGCAAAGTTTAACATAGATAATTCAGTTTTTATCTTAGCAAAGGTCTCTATTAATTCAGTTTTTATGCGAAAGCTTCCCCGATAAATATAATAGACAGACGACAGCATCTCACAGCTTCCTCATGAGTAGAAAGAGCCTCTGGTCGAGTTCAAAGTGAGAAATGTGAGCCGGATCTCCCTGAAGCAACATCAGGAGCCCGCCGAAGGAAACATATAGCTCTCTGGAAACACATAATTTCAAGAAAGAAACCAAAAAATGATGGTTAGCTGATCTGTAAGTTAAACTGATTAAAAACGTTCGATTATGTTGGTCAGAAGTATATCGGATTCTTACGCTTTTGGAGTTTTGCCGTCACGCTCAGAGATCTTGTAAAGCTTCCCGTGCATAATGTATTCATACTTATCCGCAAGTGTTTTCTTTGCTCCCTATAATAGAGCGAGATGGAAACTAAATCAAATGAACAAACATTCTTGGTTTTCAAAGATTCAAGACACTACGTCTTGCTCAACTTTCATACATATATTAGTCTTATTCTGAATCAAGCCAGTGAATAGTTAGCATTTAAAAGTTATGACCCAACCAAATCCTAAGACAGATTCCGTGTAGCAAGTAACAGAATCAATAGGCTACCTCACCTAACTTAACTGTTACCATGCATGAGATTTAGCCAAGCAAACAAGAAGAGTATGTAAATGCAATTTATACACACAAAGAAGAAGAAGCAGACAGAAAGCAGTAGACATCACTACCGGAGTAAAATATCCGGTATCAGGAGTGCCATCGAGATTAAGAGTGGGAGCCATAGCGAGAGTGAACTTATCACCAACAGCCAGTGGATAAACCTCAGTGTTAACATCTAAATGCATAAACATTTCCAAGTTGTGGCTCCTAGCTTCCACACGCGTAACTGTCACCACAAAACAACACACACACAGGGACACAATCAATTTGAAGACAGAACAAAAAAAAAACTTAAGGGAAAGGCTTTAAAAACTAATAAAGTTGAGATTTTTTCCAAAGAAACTTGGATTTCAATTTCTATAAGCACACAAAACAAACAGAAGAAACTACGATTCACATATCAGAAACTCGATTTAAGCCATAACAAGCATTACAGATCGTGACTTGAGGAGGTTATTCAAAAAAAAAAAAAGAAAATACCTTTATCGAAATTTTTGCCATCAGGGTCTAGCTTATCGACCACGAAGATATCCTCAAACATGATAATATTGCTCGCCATCTACAAACACGATTATCAAAAACCCTAAACACTCTTACTTCTGATTCGAGTAGCAAAGAACAACAATATGCGAATATGAAGAAATCGAGAATCTGAATTACCTTTAAAAGAAGATGGAAAAGACGAATTCTTCAACTGCTCCGGAGGCTCGAGACGCAGAGAGAGGAGAGTGGCTGCTGCAGGGAATAAGCATAAGCGAAAGCGAAAGCGAAAGCGAGAGAAAAATTACGTTTTTATGTTATCAGTTTATTTACATATTTGATCCCTATAGTTTTGTAATTCTTTTAGATATTCCCTGTATATTTTGCGCCTTACATATGCTGCCTGTAGTTTTATTTATTATATAATTGGGTCAATCTTGTTGTAGTTTCGACAATATTAAAAGTCAAATCTAGACGGAGTTTAAATAAGCTAGAGTGTTTACTTATAGATATTCATCCAAAAGTATCTTAAATTATCTTTTTTTATATATTTTTTTAAATACCTAAAATTTCAGAATTTTTTCAATGAATATGCTTTTATATCTAAGGGCATCATTAATGGGAGAACTTTTTTTTGTGTTCTTACATTAAATATATAGTGAAAATAATGTTAGATCAGTTGTTAAGATCATAGGTAAAAAAAATGGGAGAACTAATTATGGTGTTCTTAGAATAAAGATATAGTGAAATAGTGTAATATTCATAAACATTTTACAAATTATAAAAACTTATAAAATAATATTTAAATTGCTTACTTATAAACTTGTAAATAAAATGTAAAAAAACAAACAAACATATTGATTTATTAGTTAGTTACCAAATGTAATAAAAGTCATTTCCTTTTTTACTTTGGACAAAAAGGTAGAGATTTTGGATGAGGACACAGAGTTGGCGATGCCAACTTTCTCAATGATTTGGTCAAAGTCAGGTAGTGGTGTAGGAGGAGACCCCATGCTGGACAATTTGGTAGTCTTTCGAGCCATCTGGTTTAGAAGCGTCTATGAAGCCTCGGATGGTGATGGTGAGGCGGCTAAAGCTTGTGACTCAGTAAAGACAGATTCTGATCCTGCAAGAGCTGTATCTTGTTCCTGTTTGATGTAAGATACAAGAACAAGAGCTTTCACTCTACCATCTCATTTGAATCAAAACATTAGAGAGAGAGAGAGAGAGAGTGGGGAGGAGATTAATTTACATTGAAGTCTTCTTCTTCACGCCTTAATGAGTTTGAATTGACATGGAACATAACGTTAAACAAAGTGAATCAACTGAGAAAGACCATATCTTTGTAAATTAGTATACTAGAAAGCAAAGTAAATTAGTATACTAGAAAGGTGTGCATCAGTATCATGCACGAACAACATAATCCTAAAAGCTAAATGTTCTGAAGTCCTTACCTCATCTTCTGCACGCCAGGGTTCATAATTACGAGATGCCCCAGATTCGACAATGTAATCAGAATTCTGTGGATCCGTCTTCATTGTCAGCTCTGCAGAACACTTGGTGCACTTGAAGTAGAATCTAAATATTTGAATCCCAAGATAAGTCTGCATTATCAGGAAGAAAAAATACTAAAAAAAAATCAGATGAAACTCCTAAGCAACCGTATCAACAATTTACACAAAGGTTACCGCAAACACATTGAACCTAGAGAGAGATCAAACCAAAAATCAAATCGAATCGATTGAATTACCTCGCCAATGACGTCTTCTTTACGGGAATTGAACTTGGTTCCCTTGTAGATACTGTTCACTATACGCTGCAAGGAATGGTGGTACATGCTGCTGAACCACTTTGTTCTCCTGTGCCTGGATGCCAAACAGATGTCTTAGTCTCACATTCATCGAATTGGTAGCTTTCTGATCACAGTCATCATACTTTCTGGAGCTTAAATCTTGTTCCATTAGAGTAGCATCGGTAGCTTTCTGATCACAGTCCTAGGTTCAGAAGCCATATTTTCTTGTTTATCTAGAGAGAAATACTTCAGAAGAAGCTCCCACAAGCTGAAACGAAAAACACACAGAGTCGAAATCGCATGTTAGTCACTAATATCTTTATGTATCAAAAGCCAACAAAGAAAAGGGATGCAAAACAGCAAACCAGGCAACAAATCCCCGAGATTTCTCCCCAAGAAACGGGTCCAAATCTTATCTTGCATGGCTCTGACTCTTTCCATTACAAACAAGGACTGTAACATACTCCTGAAACAAGCTGATTCATCAGTAAACACGAAAATCATCATCACCTGATCTTCACACCAAATCAAGCATCATCAACCTGCAATTTTCTGCTCCCACGGTTCAAGTATTACAATTTCTACAAGTTGAAACCAGTCTAAACAAAGTGATTACATACACTCATCGATAATTAATTAAATCGAACAATCAAAACATAGTCACCAGTACCAAATCCCTTGGGAAAAATTCACAAGTAACGAGACAGACGAAGGAATTCGAAAACAATAAAAACCTAAGAATCGTCGTCTCTAGAACAGGAAGGCAAAATGAAATTTAAAGAAGATGACGAACTGAGAAGACGTCGTCGATGTAATCGTCGGAGAAACGAGGAAGCATATCGGAGATTATGGTTTTGAGTCGAGAAGCGGACTCCGATTCTCTCGACATCGGGAATGTGAGCGCGCCTACTTCTTCAGCCATCATCGATTTCGAAGAGGATGGGAGATTTTTCTTTCTCTCCAAAATATCTCAACCAATCACAACACAGAAAACAAAGAAGAACTGCCTTGTGGATCAGTTCTATCCCAAGACCAAATTTTTTGATTTAAGCCCACTATTTCCTTTTTTATTAATATAATTGGGATAAGAACACACAATAGTTTTGCCGTTAATGATGGCCTAATAAGTGCATCTATTTTCTCTCTAAATTTTAAAATCCTAAACTGAAATGTAGTAAAGACACCACACTATTCATATTTTTAAATTTTCATACCATAATACCATAAACTTCTCCTTAATTTAAAAAAAAAATTGTACAAAAGATGTTATTGAGATTTAGTTAAAATTAAAGACTTTCATTAAGATTCTTAAAGCATTAAAAGTTTTCAAAATTGTAAAAGACCGACTTAAAATTAGAAAAAGTGTTTTCATATGTTTGATAAGAACGACGGACGCATCAGAAAGAAAGAGTTAAACAAATTTTGTTTTCTAATCCCAATCTTTGATTGATTTTTTTGAATTTCCTACTATTCCTTTACTACAGAGCAAACCAGGTTTGATTACACTCTTAGCCACTTAAGAAGAGAGGTTGATTTACTCAATCAAACATTGGAATTAGAATAAATTCCAATGACTGAGGTTGCTTTCAGTCTTCGGAAATGAGGTTCACTATTTTTTTTACAGTTATATATACCTTTTTATAATAATTATATTATTACTATTTTAAATGTCAATCTTATTTTGGATTTTGTCACATAGACAACAAATTGGAAAGTTCAAATCAGCAATATATATTTTTACTGGTCTAAGTATTATGAACACTGGCAGAAAAAGATGTTGGTAAAAATATTTTAAATTTTAGATATCATATTTAATTTGAGAACATTTATTATGAATACTGATATATATATTTCTTTTGTTTATGGCAGAGGAGAACAATGAAGAGAAGATCTATCTCCTAAAATCAAAATTGCTAAAGAATAATGATACTGAAAAAAAAAACTTTTGTTTATGACAGAGGAGAACAATGAAGAGAAGATCTATCTCCTAAAATTAAAATTGCTAAAGAATAAAAAATGAGACAAAAAAAAAAGACAGTAATTGTTTATGTTTTCAGTTTATTTACATATATGATCCATATAGTTTTGTATTTCTTTTAGATAGTCCATGTATATTTTGCGTCTTACATATGCTGCCTGTAGTTTTATTTATTATAACTGGATCCTTTTAATAAAGATGCTTTATATAACTTTAAAAAAATAAAAACTAAAGTTTGCAATTATCGATTGGTTAATCTTGTTCTAGTTTTCGACAATCTCAATAGACAAATAAATGTAAAGTCAAATAAACTAACATGTATTTGTTATTGAGAATTTTAACGATTCTACCACATTGGAAACTCATTCTTTTTCAATGTACCACATTCGAAAATTCCTTTCAAGGACTACTACAAGTGTCTTTCAAAATGACCATTATAGTCCTACAAATTCTTTACATTGCATTCACAATAGAGAAGGAAAAAAGTATTTATTTGTTTTTTTATTAATAAAGAAGATCTCCTCCGATTACCCGGAACTGGTTTATTTGGTTCTTTACCAATTGGTGGTGACGCTGCTCAAGAACCCAATCCGCCGCCGAAGAAAAAAGATAGCAACAAGTTATCCACGGGACCTATTTCCGGAATCGTAATCGGATGTGTTGTTGGTCTGTTGTTACTTCTCCTGATTGTGTTCTGTCTATGTAGAAAGAGAAAGAAGAAGGAAGAGAATGCTCAAGCAAGAAATGTTGAAGCTCCTGTAGCTACTCCGGCCTCCGCCGCTGCTATACCTAAGGAAAGAGCGGCTGTTGTCCCGTCGGAGGCTTATTCGCCGATGGTTTAGCGTTGTTGTTGTTGCCATCGACAATCTTCAATGGCCGTGAATCTTCATTGAAGCCGAAGGAGACGGAAACAATATTCTCTTGTCTGGGATCTTGAGACAGTGTGGTTATGGTGTCGTTGTGGACATGTTTTTATGGACCAGATCCAGTGATACGTCTATGAAAGACGTTGTCCACAATCCAGCCAGGTTTTCACTGTGGACCACACAATTTGGTTGTAGATGGATCAAATCTGGTGAACCAGTTCCTATGGACCAAATTTTTTTTTTTTTGGTAGACAAGTTGGTTTTGTTGTTTGTGGACAAGTTGTACTTAATTATACTTAGATACTAAGTTTCATGGCTTGTATAGTACTAGTTTCATGACTTGTCCATAGACCCAACAAATTGGAACTTGTCCATCTCAATGAATTTGATAAATTATCTATATGCTCAACTTGTCTACAGAACATAATTTGTCTACAGCCTCAACAAATCGGAACTTGTCTACCCATAAAACATTAAACATGATTTTTCTTTTGTTATGTCAAGTAACATAAGGGTATTTTCGACATTTGTAATGCCACTTGTGGTAGAATGGAAAAAGAGTTTATGATTGTGGTAGAATTGAAAAGTTTTATATTAAATGTGGTAGATTAGACTAAATTCTCTTTGTTATCACTACAAGAAATATGCATATTTTTAGCACACTAAAAACACTATTATATCGTTTAGATAGCGATTTCCTAAACGATGTCTTTGCCGGTGCCATCTTAGAGGGGACACATACAATAGCGTTTTTTCTCTATGCTATTATTTGTCTATCTGTAATAGCGCATTGTTATCGCTATATTAAAATTATTAGTAGCGTTTTTTATTTGTCATATTATAATTAATAATAGCAAAATATTTGTACTATAGTTTTGCTAATAGTACCTATAAACTGTTGCTATAATATTAATTTAATTTATATATATTATATATATATATATATCAGCCTTTGTAAAAATTTAAAATTTATAAGATGAACTTTATAGAAGACTGAAATTACCATACATATCATTCTTAACATTGCAACACACACCATAAAACACACACCAATTCTTACAAACTTTTAAAGAGAAACAAAATCTTCAAGAATTGGTACCAAAACCTCTTCATACTTGCAAGATAAGAGGAAGGATTTAGCTTGTCCATATGCTTCTTTGGAGTATCAGACATAAGCGGGATTCTTTTAACAACCAATGCCCTACATCCCTGAGACGACAACAAAAATTAACACCAAGTAGCCGCATGTTCAATGAGAATCACCTAGTATCAAACACTGTAACATCATGGCTGCTTCATTTCAACAAAAGCTATATACCTGTTCACGAACAACATTAAGCACATGCACGAGGGTGAAGTGGACCAGATATAAATTCCCTAGGCCTGAACTCAATCACCAACCAAAGAATCTTTGTTTACATTGAAGAAGAAAAGTTAGAAAACAAAACATAAAAAATCCAGCAAGGCAAACTTCAGCGTTTTCAACATGATCTCTATGATTAAAATAACTTTGGCAAATATTAAAGTCAGAAGTGCAAACTAGAACTTACAATTATGTTAAAACGTGACACCAGACCAAGGTGGGAGGTAGACATCTACAGGTCAACAAGCATAATTGATGGACTTTAAGCATCTAAAGAGCTTTGAGTATCTGAACCTCTCGCTTGACGTCCTCAACGGCAATAGGAAGAACCATCTGAGAAGAGCATGAACAATCAAAAGCTTTGTAAAAAAATGGAGAATCAGTCCAGTTTGTTACATTCCGGAAATGAAGACAAGACCAAATCATCACCTCATAATCATCCTGTACACTGCAACATCGATAAAGAAAGGCACCTCAAACATTAACCACACCATACATACTCAAGATACCCTAAATGTACATTCCATATTGATTTCAGAACCATTAATCCCACGAATCACCCAGAACCAATCTAACACAACAGCCAAACATGTAGAAATCGAAGCAATTAGGTTTAATGAAAGAAGAATCCAAAAGGAGAAGGAAGACGATACCCCCATTGAACAACAAGAGACTCGTAATCCCAATAACCCTTAGGTCTAACAATGTTGACACAAGCGTAAACCCTAGATTTCGACGGCACATCAGCACGCCGGATAGATTTACCGATCTTCTGCGCCAGCGTATCCGATTTAACTTTCACACGCGATAGCTGTTGCTGCTGATCCCGTGGATGCTGACGGTAAAGAGAGGCGTTGGATGCGAAACGACGGAGACGGTCCCGGAGCGAGGAGAATAGGATGTTTCTCTTCCCCGGAGACGACGAAGAGAGGTTTGAAGAGGCAGAGAAACCATTGTGGAATGAATCAATGAATGAATTGCGTAAACATAAAGCAGATTATGATATGATTTTTAGAAGGAGAACAAGAAGAAGAAGCTTACTTTTATGGAGGCCGGCGACGAGTTCACGGTCGAGTCAATGACAAAGGCGAAGAGACCTAATTTTAGATCTGGGAATTTTTTTTTTCTTCTTTCTTTCTTATGTTTTGTCGTGGTAAGTTTTTTTTTGTTTTGGTTTAGAGAGGGTGTGACCATGGTAAAGAGTGATATTTTGTCAAACTTTTACTAAGTATTTGGGGGAAAGAGTGTTTTTTGGTTCCCGCTTATATATTTTTAGGTTTAGCATTTATAAAACGCTATCATATAGTTTTATTTTTAAGATTTTATCAATGATAACATTTACAAAAATTGCGCTATGCTTTTCTGCTAGCTCATATTTCTTGTAGTGTATTCATAAGGACTGCCATTTAAAATGTCAATCACAAACATTTTTACTGAAACATGTGATACGTACGTCCCAAAAAAAATACATTACTTTTTAGCAAAGAGTAACCATCTTGAAAAATGAAAGCATGCTGCATGCATCATGCATGATAACGTTAAGTGCCATTACAGCAATTAGTTTAAACAAAAAGAAAAGATAAGAGAGAGAATAACTAATTATCGATGACAAGGCGGCACCAAAGAGTTATATGTATAAAGCTAATTAATAGATATCCGAAGCCGATCAAGGAGATTCAAGCTACTTAATTACTTGACAAGATGAAAACACACATCGGTTCTCATTTTACAATTTGGTTAGCAAAACTGTAAAAAATCATCAAAGTGTCACTATGAATGGATTACAACGGACATTGGTTAGTCGATCTCATTGATATTTGCGAAGAGGGTCATAACTCATAAGCCGATTAAAACTTCAATATTTATCCTGATAATGTATATATGTCTGTCTCGATTCATATGGAAAAAATAAGTTTGATCGATCATATTATGTTTCGATTCAGATTGGCTTTACACTGTGAATAATTAAGAAAGATAAACATAATACAAATTCAAATTGAACTAATAAATTACAAAAGAGCAAAGAACTTGAGTGAATATTCTCATTCCTCAGTAATTTATAGTTAAAAGTGTGGAACCGAACTATATCGATGTTCGTTGTAATCCATTCACAGAGTCAATAAAGTCATAAACCGACTAAAAACATATAAATCCATTCAGTGAGATTTGAGAAGAGAGAGAGTCATCGATCTCACTGATATTTGAGAAGAGAGAGTCATAAACCGTCTAAAAACTTCAATCTATATCCTAATTTTGGATAATTATATATGCAGTCCTATATTTATATATGTCTGTCTCGGTTCATATGGTAAAAATAAATTTGATCATATTATTTTTTCGATTCAGATTGGCTTTACACTGAATAATTAAGAAATATATATACATAAACATTATACAAATAAAAATTGAACTATAAATTACAAAGGAGTAAACAAAATGAACATATATATCTATATATATATATATTGAATATTCTCATTTCTTATGTTGTATCGTCCCTTATACATTTGAATATTCTCTCATTCCTAATTATTTTGTTATCTCGAGTCATGATCATGGACCATAACAGTGACAATGGACGCCCCCCTTATGACTCTCGCACCGTCCAGTGCAAGACGTTGGATAGACGCTTTCACATTCGGTTTTACATGAGTCGTCTACACATGGAGCTAGTGTCGTACCTGGTGGCCCTTCACCTATGAAACTGAGACATGCTGATGCTGCTGCGTTGCTCTCTACAATATTAGAATAATACTAAAAATTTGTAGTTTATATTTATGAAGTATGAACCGTTTGTCCATTTCTATTAATAGTATAGTTATTGTGAGAAATGTATAACTTACCAGTTATCATGAATACGAGTAGGATTAATATGACGACATTGAGTACTTTGGCCATCCTAATTATGATTTCTTTAGTACCAGTTTTTTCTATTGTTTTTTTCCCTTTATATTTAGTGAGATCAATCCATTACACTTGAAATTTATTTATAGTGATGTTTGGTTTTTAAGTTAAACATTGTATCTTGAGAATTAGATCACAAACATATCTAGTATATGTGCATGGATTTTACGTGATATATGTTGCACAGGGAAAGATAATACGCAAATTAAGGATCATGATCAAAGCAAGAGCAAAATACGCACGAGTAATTAAGTGACGAATGACGTAGTCTAACTTCCTTTGTTTTTGTATTGGCCTCCCAAACATCATGATCAGCAGTAAGAATCGTGGGGGGTTCATTTTGTTTTTCTAAATATTCATGAGAAGCATATACACGTAAAATGGGAAATTAAATGGAAGTTAATGCGATAAATGGAAAATTAAAAATCTTAAGAGATCTTTTTTATTTTTCGTTTGTAAAACCCAAACCACGTACGTACAAAACTAGACTTCTACCTAGAAAAGCTTTTTTTTTTTTTTTTTTACTGTGTGCTAGAACATTAATTTGTTTTATAATGCAAACAATTGAACCAACTCCTCGGATTATATATCGTGATCATGGTCAAAAGATGTAATTATTTTATTTTTGTACGTTTCTTTCTTTCTTGCATGCTAAATGACGGCATTGATTGACCCTTGCATATTAACACAAGAGTACTCCAGATACTACCTATTCTGGCAACATAGAACCGGGAAACATATATACATATTTAAGGAAAAATCAAAAGTTTGAAATATTGGGGTCTGCGGTTGCACATGAAGCAGCTGCAGTTTGCTGATATATCAAGCTTAAGCGTTGGGTTGGTTTGGTTAAGTAGAATGTAGACTCCATTGGAATATTCTGCTTCTTTGATGAATTCTGTGATTTTGAGCTTTCGAAATATTCAAAGCCTTTACTTCTATACAACTTGTTTGAAACCAAAATATATGTCTTTCTTTGTTTATATACATTCTTCAACTCCACTGCACTCATTTTTTTTATTTGTCTTTCTATATGGGTATCTAATGGCAGACCAAACAGAGATTATGTGTACATATATATAGCATAATAAAACTGATGCTAGGAGCCTGTTCCGAGGCAACCGTTGCTGCCTGCGGAACTTCCCATTGCGGTGCTAGGTAAATCACTGACCAGAAACTTCACTGTATGCTTTCTCATACTGTTTAATATCTCGAAGCATTCATGGAGATCAGAATCTGTGACCAACATCACCCATTCTTCTTCATCATCCAAGTATTTCAACCGAAAGGCGCCTTCTTGCAGCTTGAAGCGCTTAGCCACTTCTCTGTAGAGCTGAGAACACCCAACAAGATATGGATCAAGCTTGAAACGTACAGTGTCGTCTCTATAAGTGGCTTTTACTGTCAGTGTTGAACTTGATCCGCTCTCGCCACTATTGTTATGAGTTCTTAGTTGGTTCCAATTTTGTTCCATGGAAGTAGATGAACTTCCCAGCAAAACTGCTCCTGAGCTATTTGAAGAATCCGACATGCTGCTGGATATGGATTGGTTTGGCTCTACAATTCCATTACCGCGTTCGATTCTTGTATTCGTTCCATCACCTGCAAGTGCTAGAGAGCTCAAGCACCTACGAACACAAACGTCTTTATCTTTCTTTACCTCTTCACTCCTTTTTCCTATATCGATATCATCGCTATAGTTCAAGCCAGACTGTTTGCTTATCCATGCCCATGGCTCCATCAAGGATCCTGAACAAAATGATAATAGCTTATTAGATTATTCACATTCTAACAGAAAGAGGTTTATATATATATATAAGTTATTATTACCTGGCCCTGCTTGGTTTGTTTCAACACTCTCCTCCAACTTAACCCCACCACCATCATAAGATTTAACTTTTAAAGGCTCTAATGACGCATCTTCATCCATATCACTTTGGCTTCTTACAAATACATCTTCATGATGAGAAGAAGTACTCTTTTGAGTATCAAATTCTTGTACAAAAGGGGCAACTGCTACAAATTCCCCTGTTACCGAGTCAAACCTCAATCCTCCTTCTACACCTTGGACAGAGTCAAGCACTGTCTGTATTTTCCTTAGCGATCTATTCACTTTGTTAATCTTGCGAGATGGCCATCTCATGATTCCGTGCTGTCTACATATCCGTTTTAGTGTAGTCGGACAGACTGCAGAAAGAAAGAAAAAGAAAAAGCATCCAAGTCAGCAATTGAATAGCTTGTAAGGGAAACAAGCAATGAACACTCGTTTCTCACCACCAAGGCTTTTTGCAGCATCCTTTAAGCTCCCAGAGAAGTATTGTTGGAGTACATTTAAGCTTACATTCTTCTCTGTACTGCTTTTCTTCTTCTCTGCTCTTTTTGTTCCGCTAATTTCCTACAAAATATGTTTTAAGTTTTAACCCAATTCAAGACATCTACAAGCCATAATCAAATTCAAATGTAGAGAATAAAAGAATTAGATACAACATATACCTGTTGAAGAGTTCCCTGAGAGCCTGCTATATCATTGGTTTTATCAGAGGACATGTTCGAGAAGATACTTGTAGTAGAGTTGACGTCAGTATCCAGAAATGTTGTCTGAAAGCTTTCTTCAGACACAGAAGTAGTAGCCTGTGGGAGATTTGACGTTTCTCCACCATGAAATCCAACTTCCATAACTTCATTTGATTCTGCATCTGAAACAGTTCTCAGAGTCCGACATAGTCTCTGCATAGTGTTCGAGAGACTGTCCAGCAAAAGTTGTTGTTCTGAGCTTCCCTTCATACTCACAGGTAAGAAAAACTCCAGTATATAATCACTGTCACCGGTGAATGTGCTCCTCAGTTTGGTGGCAACTGCAGCATTAAGACCAAACTTTCGGGCATGTTGAACAAGAGGGTACTCGCAGATATTAAATGTCTTTACATCGGATGAGAAAGACGGCTTGTTTGATATGAGTGCTTTGCCAACAATTCCTTGCCCTTCTCTCAGATTATGCTCCAAACATGCATTCACATAGCCTTCCATTTCCATATCATTCACATAACATGCTGTTTCTTCTATACAAAGAAGAGAGGTTTCCCTTGAGTTTTTTCCATAAACCTTTACTAATTCATTGTTCGCTCCCTTGGAGTAACTGCAGGGAATCCAAGCTAGTGCTAAAGGCAACCTATGTGCATGACACACTGCTCGGAGAACATCTCTTATTTCAGCCAAAGCTTCTTTTTGATTACTCGAAAGGTACTGAAAAACAAAGACACTATTAGAATTGAGGCACAAGAATAAAACAAGAAAGAATCAGTTTTTGACTTGTTTCTGGTTCAGATGTACCTGACGACGAGGAATGGTTGATGTTTGTAAGTTCACGGCCTGACAAAAATAAGACATAAAGATGAAGAGATCTTCATCAAATAATGACATCAGGGAAGGTTAACTTGGTTGAGTATAAGAAAATAAAGAGACATCCCATATCTATTGGGAACCAAATAGAAAAATCAAGAATCAAATTTGGAGAAGGTTTCCTCCAAACCTCCCTAGTAAAATATTTCATTTGCTCCTAGTAATGTTTCCAGAGAAGTTATCAGCTAATGAAGAACACAAACCACTGAATTCGACTTGACAAAAGCAATAGTTCCAAACCGAGTAACCTTTTCAATACCCACAAGAACAAGCACACAAAAAGAGAGAAGGCGAGTAAACCTGCAGAGCACGACAAACAGAGTCCATCTCCACATCAAAGTTAGGTTTTTCCCTACATGTCACAAGTTCCAGGACAGCACAACAAGATGAACCAGATGCTTCAAGGATAGGAATAGCAATGGAACCACGGACATCGTTATCTAGTGCATGCTTCATCCTTAAATATTCAGCGGTCTTGTAATACATCACGTTTGATGTCCACTCAGTAACTCCAGAGATAAAGACTCTGCCTGGAAGACCTGGATAAGAGCATTGGTTTGCTTCAGCAGAGAAAGTAAAGTTCCTCGAGACTTCACGGTATCCAGATAGCCTCGAGTCAAGCAAGTACGCTTGATCACAAGTACTAAGCATGTACTGATCTCCTTTCTTAATAGGAGTCCAAAACTGCGCCAGAATACCCTCTCCAGAGAACTCCATAAACAAACTTAATGCCTTGATCATCTTATCATCAAGAGTGTGGCTCAATGACCTTGGAACAACACTGTAGTCTACAGCCCCAGTGGTTAAACTACTCGTCTGATTAGTATTATTACCTTTGATTCGTTTACCGGTAATCTTTTCAGAATCAGACAGGCAATGAAACTGAGAACTCATCTCATGTACAGGTCGTTTCTCGCCAACGTATGAGTGGCCTCCAAAAGGTGTAGTAGACTGAGAGGTGGATAAGCCGTATTGAGAGAACAAGATATCAGTAGCAGGAGAAGGGCTGTTGTTGCACCAAGAAGCAAAAGACTCGAAGTTCATAAGCTCTGAAGTTGAAAATGAGGAGCTTAACATATCTTCTTCGAATATCAAACTCTTAACCCAACCATCCATTTCCATTTCTTCAACTGGAGTATCTGGAAAACAGAATCCTTTTTCTCTTGATGGATTCTCCATTTCTCTTTTCTGATTGATTAGATTAGAATTTTTTTTTAGTGATTTTAAATGAAAAAAACACTCACGCAGCAGATTCAATGTTTATCATCAGCAAGCAACTGATCCTACACATGGAATAAATCAACAAACACGAGATTACGAAACAGGACAAACTTCACCGCAAGGAAAAATATATATTATATAATTCCCAAATCCCATTGTGGAACATCCTAAACATCTAACAACTTTGCACATATAAGAGGAACTCAAAATTATTTCCAGGTCCTTGAATTGCAAAAAGTAAAGAAACCCCACAAGACAAGGAAGCAAATTCTGAGTGCCAGAACCGAACCTGGAGCAAGAAGATATAAGAAAGTGCAGAAAGGTTGAAACTTGAGTGGGTGTATTGTATTGTGGGAGCAGAGAGAGTTGAAGCCACACAGAGTAATGATAAAAGAGGAAACTTTGTAGTATGGGGGGAAAAATACTAAAATAGTAAAAGCCGATTTGGTTCAGTTAGAGGGAATTGCGGTAGACTGTCTTAAGCTCGTGGGCGCTAACATCAGCGAGCAAGCACTAAAAAGAGAGAGAAACGGTTCCATTAATGGAGGAGAGACTCTTGAGCTTTTTTTGTTTTAGTTTTTGAAGATGGGATGGTGAAAAATGTTTTTTTTTTTTTTCTTCTTTCTTGGAATCGTGATTTTAAAACGCGATTTAGTATAAAATATTTTATACTCTGGTTTTTGACGTGCGCGGCGTGAGTCACTGAGCCGTAAAAAAATAAAAAATAAATAAACGATGCGTCCTAATCGTCCCCACCACAACGGATGACGTAATGAGAAAAGTTGAAGTGATTTATTATTGGATTTTCTTCTCCTTTAAAAAGTGACTTTTAATAAAATGTTTTGCATTGTGCATGATTTAAAAGCCTGTAACTGGAAAAATAAATATTGATGAATAATAAATAATTTGGAAAATGAATATCATAATAAATCATGAGGATGCTGATATTGACTTTTAAGTACATACAAAAAAAAAAACAAAAGCAAAGACAAAAACTCGATGTTAGATTAGTTTTATATTATATGGTTTTTTAACGTATTTATTTTTCATCGTGAAATCAAAAACTAGGTCACACAATCTTTCATAGAATCATAGTATTTGTTAATCATACATACATAGGTGTATCAGAATACTTTAAAACCGTAGATAGTAGGTTTTATTATTATTATTATTTTAAAAATTATTGAAATTTTAGCCCAATAAAAAAATAGATAAAGAAAAGGATAAATTGAATCTACAGTGAAGAAGAAAACGACACGTGGAGATTCGGAAGGCATAAAAAATTGCGTAATCTTCTGACGCGCGACACTCTTTCTAGAGAGCTGTCACTTTCTCCTCTTTCTTTATAGAAACAAAACTCCATTTCTTGCCAATTTTTAAATGACAAAAACGGGGACAAAAATAGTTAAAATTCATAATTTGTTGCCATTAATCGTTACAATGTGTCACTAAAACGATCTTTAACAGTTTTGCTATGCTAGTTGTGAGCTTAATGACCAACAGTATATATATGTTTCTCGACTAAAATATTACTATTTTTCTTTACTGCTTATGTCATTCTTTTTTCTTTTTGCATTTAGTTTCGTTTATTCAAATTTAATTATTATTTAACATTACCGACTGTGTCATAAGCAAGAATCATCGTCATCCTAAACGGGTAAACCTAAGTCATTTTGTTTATACAGTTTTGTTTTTAATTAATAGACAATCTAAGATTTGACGTAGATCTCCCATAGTATAGGAGTGTCTGTCGGCAGATAAGTAAGAATTGTTCAACACCATAGCAAATGGGAGGACCAAAGATGATCATTTTCAATTTTTTTTTTATATGTGCTGTTGTGAGGATAATGAAAACATCACACTTTCAATTAAATTTACTCCTTATTTTTGTGGTCTGCTTAGATCATTTTTTTTAATGTATGTACTTTGGTTGATGCAATTTAATTATTCTGCACACTACTTGTAATAAGCAA
This sequence comes from Camelina sativa, assembly GCF_000633955.1. Taxonomy (NCBI): domain Eukaryota; kingdom Viridiplantae; phylum Streptophyta; class Magnoliopsida; order Brassicales; family Brassicaceae; genus Camelina; species Camelina sativa. The sequence goes on from NC_025691.1 coordinate 2,401,458, forward strand.
GGATTATCCTGAACCCAAGCCATTTTTTTTTTGGGGGTTAGACAGTGCTTTTGTTTAAAGTATAATAAATTAATGGACCACATATATACAATACTTATTTTAAAATTTGCTTTGGATCTCCCATTGTATTGGAGCATCTGTCGGCAGAGATTTAAGAATAGCTAGGAGACGACCAAAAACTACTACTTCAATACAAATAATAATTGTTCGTTGCAAATGGGAGTATAATACTATTGATCTTAATCGAGACTCCCCCGGCTTCTTTTCTAAATCTTTAATTTCTTATTATCCTTAAATATTTAAGATATTCTAGATTGTTTCCTATCAATAATGCACAGTACCAAATCTGAGTATACCTTATAAAGCAATAACAAAAGCTTTTTTTCCAAACATATATACATACGGTTTATAAAAGCTTTTTTTTTTTAAAGTTAAAAACAATTTCTCCGTTCAATAACTTTCTTATGGTTTCTCTCCTATCACATCCTACACATATGAATGATGCATGGAGGTGCTATAATCAGTATTATCGATCAATACTTAAAACGCTCGATCGGTAGACAAATCTTATTCACCCTAAAAATGAGAACACACTAATTTTATAAAAACTGACTTATTCATTGAACCTTTTTTCGAGGTCAGTGTGGTTTAGTAAAGAGGATTACGTGAAATATTAATACATACATACATAAATAATAAATAGATGCTTCGAAATAACAAAGTATGTGTTGCCCGGGCATTTATATAATAACTATACTATACACCAAATTATTCTGGCACTCTGCCCTAACGTATTTTAAAACTATACATTTAAATATTAAATTATGGGCGCTTATGTCACGAATGATTCCACTTCTTCTTGTCGTTACATGTTATTCTCCTTAAAACAGATTCCTAAAGTCGAGATAGAGAGAATCCTGACCGTCCGTTTTGTCTTTCTAGATTCGAATTCTCTTTTAAGATTCCTGAGCTCCATACGTGGAATCTTCAACGATATACAAAGCTACCCGTACCTAAATTGTAGAAATGTGCTTGTCCTCCTATTTGCTGTGAAACCTTTTTTATGACTTCAATTAGTATTTTATCCGATCGTGACGACAAAAAGAAAAACTACTAGTATTTTCTTCGTTTTCTTAAGTGTGATTAGTGTTAGTTTTTATCAACTTTCTTGGTGTGATTTAAGTTTCTTTGCATTATTATGTGGTGTAGGGATTAGAATATCATCTCTTTACTTTTGCCTCGGCGGCAACTAGTTTGTTTAAATCGAATCAAATGTACGTGTCGTATATATATACATGAATGTAAACGAAGTAACTATATAATTATATGCAGTTGTTCTAAATTCCATAACACGAGATAAGGCTGGAACGGTGGACCATTTCAATCACAATATTTAGTTGACTAGCTGTCTTATATCTACGTTATCGAATTGTTTGGCTACAGAAAAAGGTATAATGTCGACGAAAAAAAAAGGAAGAGGTATATATTTTGTCTATGTTCATTGTTGAGACTTGAGACTAAAAGAAGGAAGTATATTCATATGATGTCATGTTCAGAACAGGTGTACCATTTACTTCTTTTGTATAAAGGAAAAAGGTTCTTTATTCGTCAATCGTTTGCACTAAAATAAATAAAAATATAAGTAATAATATTCAATCGCGGTAAAGTTTAAGTAATCATGTTTACGTCCAAAGGAGAAGATTTCCACTGTAATTCATTTTCAGGTAATGTCAACTTGTATCAGACGTTGGTCGCTTTCTAACATCGAATAATAGATTGATGAGTACGTAACCTATTATTTCCCTTTTTTTTTTGGTAAGGCCTTTATTTCCCTTTCTTTGTTACATTTGATACAAAATTTGAAAATTTAGTATTCAAAACTAAATTGAGATATATAATTGTTAGTTCAGTAGTTTGCCACCTGTGTGTATGTTGGGTCACCACCCAATTTTCAATTAGTTTCTTTCTGTTGACATAAAGTATATTAAAAAAAAGCATTCAAGTTCACTTTTATAAATTTTCATATACATAAAAAGTCTTTTATAAAATTACCAACTAATAAAAAGTTTCTACGTCAAATTTAGTAATTTAGTAGTATGATCAACTTCATCGAGACAAACCGAAAGGCCCAAATTCGGATTCTTATTAACAGTTACTAAATTTTAGCCAAATATCAGGTTTATGCCATATATAGTCCTGTCCCTTAGAGAAATGATGACTAAGATAGATTCCACCTAGCTATAATTGTTAAATTCTCTTTCTAGATTCAATAGTCTTACTAAGATATACAAAAGAAAAACAAGTTAAGAACAGTTAGGTCATCTCTTAGATTTGAAAGAAGGTTGTGCTATTTAAAGATCCACGAGGTTATCTATGCATATACTCCTTTCCGACAACTTTTTGAGGTTTTCATTTTGATGTAATATTCTCATAACGATGGTGGTCCAATGTCCATCAGAGGCTTGTTAACTCGGTCATTAGCAATGACCTATTGAACACGAACAGAGAAAAGTGTGACCACTGGTAGTATTCATAGTTGGATACCTTTACATTTATGTTCGGGGCTAGTTGTTTGCATTCTTTACATGGTACATGCCTCTCCCCCTGCTTCTCTTTGCGTTTTGTGGGGCAACTATAGTCTCACAGATGGTACTCGTGATGGTTTGATTGAGAGATGCTGCTCCAAGTACCCGATTATTTGGGTGATCTATATATTTGATTCCATTGGGTTCAAGGACTTTCTCTATGAAACAAAAGTTGGGAGTGGATAGACTTTCTGAGCGACTCTATCTCCATGATTAGTTCCGTCTCAACCCATGCTACTAATTCATTTCCAAAATTATAGAGAATGACAAGCTTTTCTTTTTACAACATTCAATTTAAGTTACGTTAATTACTGTATTGACTAATGATGGATTTTAGACCTTCACACAGATTTTCTTGAGTAAAGCTTTACTTGTACAAAAATGCAAATAAACCAGGATCAACAAAATAAGAATGACTACTACTTCCTCGTCTAACTTCAATGTTAATAATGTACATTGACTGGTTATTCAGTCTCCAGACATTCAAATAAATCAAAGGAGCATTGTTTATTCATGTTTGAACTTTTGAAAAAAGGGCAGGCATCAACTTCAAAGCAATATCGCCGTAGGGTTTGTCTTGTTGCATATCTATAAGCCCTCTAGACTTCAATACCTGTAATTCGAAAACAACCCATCTAAACTAATGGCAGTGCAGAGAGATACGAAGAATTAAAAAATAAAGTATCAAGAATCACTCACCAAAGTCTCAAAGAACATTCGAGCAGCTAGCTTCCTTGTCTTTCCTGCCAAAATCTCGCTCAAACTTAGATCTCCGGAAGGATGGCTTGAAGTGGGACTACTTGAAGAACGTTGTTTAAGATACTGAACCAAGGCTCTGCAAAGTTCAATGGATGTTATAAGGAATTATAGAAACAGTAGGCTCTTATAAATCTACATGGCTTTTGGAATCTATATACCTTGTTCTCCCTGTCAAACCATCAGAATCTTGACTATCTGGTGATACTAAGGGGGTATTTCCACCTATCTCCAGGAAAGAAAGCTCCTGTATGGCACAGACAAATAGTATTGCTATCAATGTTAGTGAAGCACCAAGAATGGTAAAAACATAACACGCAAAAACGTGAAAACAAACCTCGTCAGTCATTTCAGAAACAGGTGAAAGCCCCAAGTTCCTTAGTTCAGGCATATCCTCTGGATTAGTGGAAGTTGAAGGCTCTGTTCTATAAGATCTTGTCCCCCAACTTCCATGCTGAGTGCTGAAGTCATCAGTTCTAGAAGGTGAAGATCTTGGAGGCGGTGACGGCATGTGCACAGGGAAACCACCATCCCTTAAATGTTCGAATCCCATGTCATCATTATTATTAAATGTCTGAGGAGATTGTGCTTCTGTTGCTACAGACTCTGCATGCGCAGGTCGAGGGCCTGCAGAGTCTTGGACATCTTCAGTTTGCTGAGCTGGAGACAGCTGAACTGTATTGTCTGGATTCGTAGAATCAGGAACCACAGATTCTGGCATTGGAGAGACTGGATTAATTTCGGTTTCAGCTTCTCGAATAGGAGATGATACAGATGATGGTTCTGGAACAGTTTCATCAGAAACAGCAAGATATGGCTTTGAAGCTACATAGTCCTTTTCAAACACACTGCGTAAGACATCTGAGAAGCCTGCAGATAGAAAGGCAATCATCTTTCTTCAAAAACAAAGGACAAAAGAAGGCGAAAGTGTCGAAAATGAAGAAACAATTGAAAATTACCAGTAAATAAGGGATCACTAAATGTTTGATCCTTCTTTGACTGGTTATTCAGTCTCCAGACATTTACTTTAGATGAAGGCAGTTTATTTCTCTCACGAAGTGTATCACTAGGATCCTCGAGCCTTTGTTTTATAATCCTGTCCATATTCTTTGATCAGTACATACACAAAAGGTAATGTAATAATCAAAGTCACATGAAGCAACGGAAAAGTTATTACCTGTTGGTTAATACTGTGACCTTATCAAAGAGCTTCCTCTTCCTTGGCCTTCTTTGTGGTTGGGGAGGAGGAGTAGGCTGAAGCACCAATTGAGGTGATGGATGCACTAACATATAAAAAAAGTGTTTAAAACAAATAATAATGTAGAGAATGTAATGGTTAAAAATATAAGACTATGTTGTTTACTCACCAAAATCTGCACGTTCTTCTTCAGAACCAGCAAAACTTGGAGACTCCGGGCGAAGCTCAAATGCAGAATCCCTTCTAAGATTTGAGATTTCTTCATCAATACT
>NC_025691.1:2408116-2418239 GCF_000633955.1 Camelina sativa
AATAATCAAAGTCACATGAAGCAACGGAAAAGTTATTACCTGTTGGTTAATACTGTGACCTTATCAAAGAGCTTCCTCTTCCTTGGCCTTCTTTGTGGTTGGGGAGGAGGAGTAGGCTGAAGCACCAATTGAGGTGATGGATGCACTAACATATAAAAAAAGTGTTTAAAACAAATAATAATGTAGAGAATGTAATGGTTAAAAATATAAGACTATGTTGTTTACTCACCAAAATCTGCACGTTCTTCTTCAGAACCAGCAAAACTTGGAGACTCCGGGCGAAGCTCAAATGCAGAATCCCTTCTAAGATTTGATATTTCTTCATCAATACCTGGGATAGTGGGGTCCTTGTCTTTCAAAGGATCATCTAAAGACTCAGTGTGTTCAACTCTGACATTCTGTTGTTCTGCAGCAAATGATGGATGGGACGCAGGGCTTAATTCGTGTGCAGCATCACGCCTTATCTCAATCTCTGGAATACTTCTAGGAGAATTGGCATCGCTTCTCTCAGTGGTGGGATTGAGCTCTTCTGCCAAGTTACTTTGTCTAGGAGGATCCTGAACTTCAGGGAATTCCTCTGTGGCGTTGCGAGGACTATAGGTTCCTATATCTGGAGCATAATTGGAGTCTCTTGGCTCATTTTCTGATCTTGCCTCAGAAGCCATTTCAACATCAGTTTCTCCAATATCCCCACTCATAGGTACTGTGGGTTGGCTGCTCAAATCGTAACAAGAAGTAACCACATTAGAAGCATATCATTGAACAGACAAAGAAGAGTACGTGCAAGGTGTAGTAGAGGAAATCAAAACTCTATGAAGAGACTCACTCGAAATCCATCGGGATAGATTCTGAGATGGTGTCCTGCAAGAAGAACATTAAAACTTTCATTCAATGACACGTTCCCGGAGACATGAAAAGCAGTGGTCAGAATCAAATTCAAAGTCATTAGAAGCAAGAGGGTAAACAAACCTCGTCGAATGTGACAGCAACATAAGGATCAACGCCAGTAGGAATTTGATCTGCAAAAGAAGCATCAGTATCAGAAAAACCTCGAAATCATAGTATGCTGCATCTACAACCAAGAAGTAAAAGGTACCTGTGAAAGTGATATCTTCCTCACTCCGGGTATGATTATCGAATTCCCTATGATTGGACAAGAAAACAAAAATGTTACCTTCCCAAGTCAAACTCTAGTAAAACTTTATTATAACAGATCAAACATGAAGAAAAAAATGTGAATACATGTCGAGAGTGTCATCTCCCAAGTCGAACTCGTCCAAATTAAGTGCTTGAGGCAAAGTCACAGACTCAAGCGGGGCTTGCCTCGCATCTTCAGGTAAGTCAACTTGAGTAGAGACGAAAGCTTTAGCAACCCAAGTATTAAGGAGATTACAGTCATTGTAAAGAAACTCAACTTTCTTTGAATATATTCGCACAACCCCAAGGAGAAGGTGACTTGATGTTCTCAATGCCAATGGTACCTCAAGAAACATTATACTATCTGCATAGACCAACACAATTAATCAACAATCTTAAGATCGTATGACCAATCAAAAAGCACAGAAAAGTCAAAAACTTTAATCAAAGCAGCAATTACTCAGGCGAAATTGTGAGGATTTCAACCACTAGAATGGGTAAAAATATAAACTTTGGTGGATGCCCATGTCAAAGCAATCAAAAACTATAGACTTGGTGAAATTTCGAATTGGATACAAATCAGAGGGGATTGGAAAAAAAAAAAAAAAAAAAAAAAAGCGAACTTTGGATCCAAAAAAGCAAGAAAATAAAAGAGAGGAAAGACGAACCAACAGTTTTGGGGATGTTGATGGCGGTGTACTGAGATTTCTTAAGACGGTTTTGCACGTGAGCGGCACACCACACCGTACCCAACGGACCCTTTTTAGCCAATAACGTCTGTGAATAAAACATTTAATTCCCCTTCTTCGCAACCCGATTCCAAACTACCCTAAACAAGCCAGAGATTGGAGACTGAGTCGATCTGAGAGACAATGGATTATCGAATCGAAAGTAATATCTATATATATAAAAATCAGAGAAACCAAATCAATTTTGGAATACAAAACTGCAGAGACAGCGAGAACTAGGTTAGGGCTTTTTTTTATGAAGAAGAAGAAGAGTTTTCTTTTTTTTTTAGTGGCGCGGGAAAACTCCCAATCAGTGGCGCTTAATGTTTTTTTCCAAATACACCCCTTTCTCTACTTCTGTCTGCTCGAAAGACAAAACAAAAACTACTTGGGTTGGGCCACTAAAAACCCAATAGCGATATTGTCGGATTACTGGGCCTATCTAAAGGGTATATTTGGAAATTCGCGTATATAACACTCTAGGGTTTTCTTCATATTTAGGGTTCTCTATTTGTTTCCCGACGCTGGGGTTCTTGCTTTTGGCTGAGTAGAAGAAGAAAAAAAGTTGCAGCCACCAAATTCAGATCCGACGATGGTAAAATTTTCGTCGTCGTCTCTCTATCAGTTCTTATCATTCTTCCATGAGGCTGTAGAAGATTTATCTGTTTGATTTTATATCACTGTCTTCTTAGCTCTTTTAACGTCATTTTGCAATCGAATCCTTTGCGGAATTAGTCTTTTGGATTTTGATTATTTCTTCTCGTTCGTCACTAGGATTTTGTAAGGTTTTTAGTAGATTAAGTGTTCGTTCTCGTTACTGATCGATTGGTTTTTAAAGTATTGTTGTTGTTGTTGAGTCTTTTTGGGTTTATGAAGTTGTATTGAAATGAAAATTGGTTTTTTTTTTTTGATTTTTGGATGAGTGCAGCCGAAGCAAATCCACGAAATCAAGGACTTCCTTTTGACAGCGAGAAGGAAGGATGCTAGGTCAGTGAAGATTAAGAGAAGCAAGGACATTGTTAAGTTCAAGGTCAGGTGCTCAAGGTACCTCTACACACTATGTGTCTTCGACCAAGAGAAGGCTGATAAGTTGAAGCAGTCTCTTCCTCCGGGTAATTTTATCTCATCTCTTTCTCTCTGTAGCATATAGCTCAAACATACACTTTTGAAACCTCCTATATCATAACATTGTTAGAGTAATTCATCTCTTGAATGTTTTACTATCATGATAGTTGTTGGATTTTTGGTATTTGAGGCCTAATAGGATTTAGGTAATTCTAGTAAAGCCTTATTTAGGCACATGTTTATCACAATACTATTAGAATTTTGCCTCTATAAGTTTTTCTGGTTCTTGTATCAGTTATGTGACATTACTTGATTTTTCAGGTTTGAGTGTGCAAGACCTTTGAAGAAATCAGGATGTCATGATGGTTACCACCTTGTGAAGACCTTTGATTTTGTTTTGTTCTCTCTGCTCTTTGTCTCTTTTGAATTACTATGATTCAGACTTTTTTGAGTTTCGTTGTTATAAACTTTGAAGACTATTATGAGAATGGCATCCCTTGTTAGAAATATATATAGCTCCAATTGGATAGTGTGCGTATGAGAATTAAGCACGCACATGAGTTATATGTATGTGGCTTTGGCCGTGAGCTGTTGTTAACAACGAAACTAATCATGGAACTATACTTGAATCTTCAAACAAATTAGTAAAACTTTTCGGTAAAAACGCCGTCGTTTTCTAAGTCGTTGGTGAAGTAGTTAGCGAACGTCGTCGTTTCGGAGAATTTGCAGTCGTTCTGCTTTGCCTCTTTGGTTGTGTTATCTTCAACCTTCCAACACCTTCGAGACAAGAAGAAATAGTGGTGTGGTGTGGTGATGGCTCCAGTGATGAAGCCGTCGAGAGGACGAGAGCCAGACGGATCTGGGTTTCAATCGAACAATCTATGGGTTGGTAGTGTGACGGCAGAGACTACGGAATCCGATGTAGCCGATTTGTTTGGAAGGTTTGGTGAGATCGACAGAATCATGGTATACTCATCCCGTAGCTTCGCGTTTCTATACTACAGGCGTGTTGAAGAAGCTGTGGCGGCCAAGGAAGCGCTTCAAGGTTCTTATTTGAATGGGAGTCAGATTAAGATCGAATTCGCTCGACCGGTTCGTTCTCATCTCTGCGTTTTCTTAGGTTTCTATTTTTGTTTCTTCTTCCTTAGCTGCTTTTACCGTTTGTTTATGGTTTTAGATCGATTTTGGGGATTCATCATACTCTTTAGATTACACCTCAATCTTGATGCTTTGTCTTAGTAGTGAAATTGAAATTGTTACATCTGATCTAGTCGTGTTTAGTGCATATGTGCCCTATCAAATTTTGAACCCAGATTCATGGTTTGTGAGTTGTGGCCCGCTACTCCAATTAACTTTCTCAACGCGTTCAGTTGGGTTGCTTCATGAGAAATCACACACTACGAATCACGAACAAGAAAGCAAATGTGTATCAAACTCGTCTTCCACCGTAAACTCATATCCATTGAGCTGCAGCCCGATTGATTCCATAATGGCTGCTTGCTGGTCTTTGGTCTCTCTCTAACTGGTCGCTCTGTTCAGGTTCTTTATCATGTCATGAAAAACGTTTTTTAGGGATCTGTGATATCAGGAGGCTCGTTCCAGATAAAGTTTGCTATATGTCAATCTCTCATAGTAGCGAAATTGAGTTTTTGCAGCTCTTTTGTACCCGAAACTCTTGACACGAATGTTCGCATTGTTAATTCCCAAGCTAGTGTGTTGAGCTCCAGTGACTGGGGGTGGTGCAGATTGTGCAAAAAAGCTTGTCGTGCACTAATCAACGCAAGTGGTAACATTTGCATGATAATACAATCCTCGTAGCTCGTTTAGCCATCAGAGATATAATCTTGAGGTTATAACCGCATGGTGGATGGTTTTTTATTTCACCAATTTGAATGATATGTCAGCATCTTTGCTCTTTTGCTCAAATCTCAGCTGAGTGTTATATGGTTGTATATTTAAACGCGAGTCAAATGTGGAAAGATCAACCACAGAGACTGCTTGCAGTTAAGGTGTTGCCGATTTTGAGGAGGACGTGATTCTCCTTGTAATCAAGGAATGGCTCTTTTGAAGTAGCGTTTTGTGTTTAGAATAGTAGCTGATATGAATTGACGAGAATGATTTTTCTGAAGTAACACGTTTTGTGTTTTGTGTTCTTGTGGATTTCTAACTCAAGTGTGATTTTTTCTTTAGTGTATTATATGTAAATAGTTCTCTTCATGCCAACTACGTACGTATCTCAACTTTACAATGTACCGTATCGGCTCTCATGGAACTTAACTGTTTGCAGGCAAAGCCTTGTAAGAGTCTTTGGGTGGGTGGAATCAGCCCAAGTGTTTCAAAGGATGACCTGGAGGCAGAGTTCAGGAAATTTGGGAAAATCGAAGATTTCAGGTTTCTTTGGGAACGCAAGACAGCCTTTATTGACTTTTATGACATTGACGATGCCATACAGGCTAAGAGCATGAACGGAAAGAGAATGGGTGGTAGTTATTTGCGAGTTGATTTTCTTCGATCACAAGGGCCACGAAAAGTAAGCATCCATTTCTCGGTCTTAGTTAAATGTTAACATATGAGTTTGCTTTGGTGATCCTTTTGTCAGAAATTGCAAACGAGTGCTTTAAGTTTTATGAGTTTGATATGACTTTCATGGCTGGAAACTTTCTTGTGCATCAAGAAGGAGTATTTGCTTGATTCATTCTATTCTTATTTTTCTTCTAACATTTACATTGCAGAATCTATTTGATTTTTTTTTTTTTTTCATTTCGGAACCATGTAACACTTTTCACTCTTTAGGAACCATGGCATGGCTCTAATGATGGCAGGGATGGCAGTTTGAGTGCTAAACAACAGGTTAGACTTATTGCTAGAACTTTTCTTTTTTGTTGGTGAAATGTATATCTTTTTAGGCTTTGACATTTCATTATTGTAAGAGTTTACGACAAACCCTTGTTCTTGCCAAGTTTCTAAGGTTTGATTGTAATATGCTTAACAGTACCCTCAGTCATTTGGAGATGGTAAAGGAAGCGGCCAACCAAGTAATGTACTGCGGATTGGATACCCTCCTTCTGTTCAGATTGACGAACAGATGCTACACAATAGTATGATACTCTTTGGTGAGATTGAGAGATGTATTAGTTACCCATCAAGGCATTTTTCGCTTGTGGAGTTTAGGAGCGTTGACGAAGCCCGCTGTGCTAAGGAAGGACTACAGGGAAGGTTATTCAACAATCCAAGAATTACAATTATGTACACAAACGATGACATTCCCCTTGGACGAGGAGATGATACTGGTTGTCATTCTGGTGCCAAACAATCAAGGCCTGAGATGTTTGTCAATGATCCTCCATTCATGTCTTCACCACATTCTAGCGGGATTCTTGGCCCTATGAGGCCCTTTCGAGGAAGTGTTGAACGTTCACATAGTGGTGCAGAATATAATGATGTGGTTGGTACCAAAGGAAGCTGGGGAAGGCCATCTCCAACTGGAGCTGGAATACTCCCGTCTCCTGCACCAAATACAAGGCTACCCGCTAGGTCAAACCTTGGTTCTTGGGAAGGATATGATCCTGCTCAGTTGGAAAGAGAACCCAAAAGAACTCGTAGAGATGGATCAGTGGATACTTTTCCTTCGATGGGTGTAGATGATCGTGTCACTACGTTCAACAGGTCATACGGGCGTGGGTCAGTTGCAGCGAGGCCTGGCCGTGGTTTTCCTGATGCTGATATTATGTGGAGAGGAATCATTGCCAAAGGTGGAACTCCTGTTTGTCATGCTCGTTGTGTACCTATTGGAAAGGGGATTGAAACTGAAATGTGAGTACCTTTTCGCCTTTCTGTTTTTTTTCTGTACATATAGGAAGTTATGTAGTTCATTGATGAGAAGTTGTCTATCTGTTCATTCTTTTAGATTTGATATTTTAGGTAATTTGTGTATTGTCTTCTTTTTGATCTCAAACTGGATGTAGTAGTGTTGATTCGCCTCATTGATAATACTGCTCTTTGATTGCTGATTCTCGGTTTTTCGAATGGTTAATAGCCCTGAGACCGTCAATTGTTCAGCAAGAACGGGTTTGGATATGCTTGCCAAACATTACACTGAAGCCATTGGATTTGAAATAGTTTTCTTCTTACCAGACAGCGAAGATGATTTCGCGTCTTTTACTGAATTTCTCCGCTACCTTGGTTCAAAGAACCGAGCAGGTGTCGCAAAATTAGACGATGGAACTACTTTATTTTTGGTTCCTCCATCGGATTTCTTAACTGATGTGCTCAAAGTGTCGGGCCCAGAACGGTTATATGGTGTTGTTCTCAAGTTGCCCCCACCACAGGTTCCTGCTGTAGCATCATATAGACAAGAATCTCATCCCATTTCTCAATCGTATATAGATAAATCTCAGAGTTCACCTGCCAATTCCCATCACGGTTTGTATGCTGCTAGGGAAGATCGAGCTGTGTTTGATTACAACAGAGGTATGCAGGAAGAATCAAAGCCTCCCCCAAAATCAATGCTTGGTCCTTCTAGCGAGCCATTTTCTGTACCTAACACTGCAATGCCTCAATCCGGGGTTAGCCTAACACCTGAGCTTTTAGCCACTCTGGCATCCTTGCTCCCTACAACTTCTCAACCTACTGCCTTTGAAAGTCACCAATCCGTTGAACTGTCCAATGGAGAAGCTCCATCCAAAGATTGGAATCGTGATCAACCTATGGTTTCTGACCGATTAAATCTATCATTCCAACAATTAGGCAGTCAATACAATCCGGTGGGGCAACTACCTCCTCCTCCTCCTCTTCCTCCTCCTCCTCCAATGCATTATCTTCCGGTGTCAAGCACACAGAGCCATTCCAGTGGGATGGTCCATGGTGGTATGCAGTATCAAGCACCATTTGTTAGTACACCTCCGCAAGCTCCGTTACCTATTCCTCCATCGAAGAATTATGCAATCTACTCTCAAGGATCACATCAAGCTGTATCTCAACCCATGAGACAGCAATACCAGCCTGAAGCTCCCATGCTTCATCAAACCTACATGCCGGCCCCTATAGCTGAGAACCCTGGTGTGCATGGTTATCAGGATTATGAGCAAGGTAATTATCATGGTCTGACAAATAATCAAGGGCTTAAGGCAAATCGTTCCCAGTCTCAAGCTGAGATGCCTCCACTAGCGAACATGACAAACTTGGATCCGTCGAGCCAAGCACAGCAGCAGCTTCAGTCATTTCTCCCTGGAGCTGGACAAGGTACATCAGATGGTGAGGTCGATAAGAACCAGCGATATCAGTCTACTCTACAGTTTGCGGCTAACCTTCTTCAACAGATTCAGCAACTGCCATCAAATGCTTCGACTGGACAAGGCCCTGGAGACTAGCTCCACATGCCCCCATCACTATTCTTGCTCTTTGGCATGTGATAAAGTGATTTCTGTTTTCTACTCGTCTTGCATATCCGCGCCGTGCTGAGTTTAGCTGGGTATTAGGTTCTTGTGCTGTGATGTCTCCTGCTAGGTTTTGTCTTCGTGAACAAATTATCTGGCGAAACTGTTTAGTGTGTGTGATATCTGAAGCTTATCAACGCTGCATCTCTTTATAGAAACCGTGGAAAAATACAAGATTGAACTGTACACAAGTTCTCTGTGTGTGTCCACAGACTTGTCTTGCTATATACATCTCAATGAAAATGATCTTTTACAATCTCAATAATAATCGACAGGTGGGTTTTAGTTTTGGACATGCCGTTACTGTTATGTTGGAATGGAGAAAGTGTGTTGCCGAAAGACGACGTCGCATAGAGGCTTATTTCCGAACCAGACGACAACACATGGGGGCATCGCTATGATCAACCAACTGTTTTCGTTTTGGCAAACAAAAAAAAAAATCTGTGTTTATATTAATTGTTTGCATTCTACCGTTTCTAGGCTGTACAAGTTGTCTGATTCTAGGTTTTTATTGAGTAAATTAGAATTCTTATATTTCGTATTTCAAATGATAAAAATACAAAACAAAATGAGACTGAAGAAAGAGAATTTAATGAACAAAAGACGAATCAGTCCAATGGAACTCGAATCAAAACGAAGATAAATTAGTTACAGAGAGATGATTTAGTTCAATCATCAACTTGTTTATATTGTTTCCCTATCCTCATGAATTTTAAATCAAGAGGATATAAAGAAACACCAAAAGCTAGGGAACTACAACAACAAAGTTCTTCATTGATTTATTGTTATAGGGTAAGGCAAAGTGGCAATGTGGTTATGAGCCACTGTTCCAATCCAAAGCTTCCCTTGAACTTCCCTCACTTCACTCACAAGCTTCATTACCTTGCCTTGTCTATCCTCGAGCACCTCCAAGACCTTACCTTCCTCGTCGAATCTCGATATCACAGTGTACATTCTCATCCCCATCGTTTTCGCCAGCAGCTTCATCGGTATTGGCAACCGGAAGTAGATGCTTTTTATCCAAGGGTTGTTTGTAAGAACTTCTTGTGCCGGTGTTCTGCAACAGTCTATTGCAACCCAAAACTGACCCTTTTCGTTTATTCTTACATTGTCTGGGAATCCCGGGAGATCTGCCACCACCTCGACGTCACCCATCTTTGGACCTTCCAGCCAGTATTTCACCAATCTGTTATATACATATTGATAAAAGAGAAATGATACATCAATATAAACACAAAGTTGCGTCAGAGAAACAATAAATATGGAGTCTATCCTTGAGTTTGACTTAGTCTTGTCCGGATGTCAAGGGTCATCTATATGGCTATACCTGCAATTGGTTGTTTCCGTGAAGAGAAGGAAAGACTGATCTTTAGAGAGCTGAATTCCATTGGGAAAAGCCAAACCATCCAGCACAATGTGTGTTGTTTTGGTAGGTGGATCATATCTTAGAAGCCTTCCTGTTGATTCTCCTTCCAGTAATATAAAGAAATGATTCCTACAAAAAGTACAAGTTCAATTCTCATATCATACAATTAAGTGATTAAAGGTGGGAATTGATCTACAAAGCAAGAATAGCAGATTTTTTCCTTACGCTCTGTCATATCTTTTGCTGGTGTCAGTGAAGAAGATAGAGCCATTTCTATGGACGTCAAGGTCATTAGCAAATAGTATAGGCTTTCCTTCCACATGAGTAGCTAAAGGTGTAGCGATCCCTCCTTCAGGACCAACCATAAGAAGACCATAGTAAGCGTCTGCAAT
>NC_025691.1:2418840-2421006 GCF_000633955.1 Camelina sativa
ACGCTCTGTCATATCTTTTGCTGGTGTCAGTGAAGAAGATAGAGCCATTTCTATGGACGTCAAGGTCATTAGCAAATAGTATAGGCTTTCCTTCCACATGAGTAGCTAAAGGTGTAGCGATCCCTCCTTCAGGACCAACCATAAGAAGACCATAGTAAGCGTCTGCAATATACAAATTTCCTGTCTCTTTATCAAATCTCAGACCAAGAGGTCTCCCACACAGCTTCTCGTGTTTCCATTGCTTATTTGTTGTTGAATCCACACCTCTCACACAAGCTTTCTCTGACCTAATTCTCATGAACACAAACCATCAATAAGAAAACCTGAAACAAAACTCTCTCCACACAAAAAGCAGTGATGAGTATATATATAATCTTTTACCATTTTGATGTTACCACGGAAAATGTCTCCCATCCAATTGCTTCACCCATCCATCTAACCACTCTTCCATCAGCCAACCCTGTGTATGGACCACGACCTAAACTATCAAACTCTAATGACTCTGGACCAAAGACTTGGTCCACAAACTCCAGTTTCCCATGATTACCCAGTCGACTAAGGTTGTCTCTTGGCCATCTTTCCATGACTTGCTTGTATGGAGCAACCTCGTGCTTCACAGGTTTGAACTCACGACCCCCAATTGGACTTATGTGAAAGGGGTCGATCGCTATAAAAATTACAGATAAAGCAATGATACAGAGAATCGGATGATGAGTCAACAATGAGTCATATGTACCACCATTCTGGCCTTTCTTCTCCATTTTTAAAGTGCTCAGAGGGTGGACCAGAAAGTAAGATCAGATTCCCCTGATCAATGTACAGATTATATAAGCAACGTAGAACATTATAGTTGTGGACAAATGCAAACTCTGTGAATAGAATTTGGGTTGAAAGTAGGTATAATGGGGACAAAGAACTGGTCAAAAGTTTATCTAAGTCAGCTCACTCTGATACCAAATACAATTGACATGACTCTATTTTTGAGATAGAGCTTCGAAATAATCATCCAACCTACAACTTCTCATAGCTAAAAATTTGAAACTGTGAATCGGTGATTGTTCTACCCTTCTCTTACCTTCTTGTTGGAATATTAAACAAGGAAATGACAGAAGATGGATATTAGTTACAAAATAAGACATTGCTCTAGTCCAAGAGACCTGCAGAAAAATTCATCTAATTACTTTGTGAAATTGAAAGAGTGTAGATGATAAAACAGATACAATGTCACATTGTGCTAATTTCACCAATTAGCCCTACAATATATCAAAGAAAAACGAGTAATACAAGACTGTTTGGTGGCATGCTTTCATATTGAAATAAATGTGAAGGTCACAAATGAGGAAACATGTCTAGTGGATGGAATCTTTAGGTAAACACAGGACCCTTACGCAACTATACATCAATCACATGACAAAATAATTGACTGTCATATTCATCTGTAATGATGCCTATGACACCACTAGCTTGATTAGACGTGTAATCCTTCTCCAATCACCACATTAACCAGGAAGGATTTTCCACAAACAGTTCAAGCAAGCCTTAAGTATCTGTTAAATATCGGTCATTCGGGTTGCAACTGCAGAAGCTTGGTTACCAACTCTCGGTCTTCATCCTACTACCTCGATGACAAGAACTTTGTTCCCACATTCAATATTGAACATAAACTGAATTCAGACAACTTCCACTCCACTAAGAGGGACTGCACTGGCTTGCAAGGTCCGGCCGTTTCCAATAAACCGCACTGAAGGTAAAGAAGCATCACTAAGCGATTCGATCTCTAGAAAACTGATATCATAAGCACCCGATTTCTTCAAACTGAAAACAAAAACCACAATGATCCAACCAAGCATAGTAAGAGCCCAGTAGTTGTTCATCCCGCCAATCAGACCCCAAGAAATGGCGTAGCCAACGAGGATGCCTGACAAATGTCCCAGAAAACTAGCTTGTGGTACGATGATGGAAGTGAAAATGAGTGACTCGAAAGGCGCGAAGCTAATGGGAAGAGACAAAAGACCAAAAAGATCCAGCTTTGAAGAAGGTTGCTTCACAGAGAGAATGGTCATCCAACCAAAGACAACACAAGAGTACCCAACAGCTGTAACTCTCCGGAAATAATCAATCTTGAACCTAGCAATCAACAAATGATAGATCCCAATAACCAAAACA
>NC_025691.1:2425504-2435947 GCF_000633955.1 Camelina sativa
TACCATTTTGATGTTACCACGGAAAATGTCTCCCATCCAATTGCTTCACCCATCCATCTAACCACTCTTCCATCAGCCAACCCTGTGTATGGACCACGACCTAAACTATCAAACTCTAATGACTCTGGACCAAAGACTTGGTCCACAAACTCCAGTTTCCCATGATTACCCAGTCGACTAAGGTTGTCTCTTGGCCATCTTTCCATGACTTGCTTGTATGGAGCAACCTCGTGCTTCACAGGTTTGAACTCACGACCCCCAATTGGACTTATGTGAAAGGGGTCGATCGCTATAAAAATTACAGATAAAGCAATGATACAGAGAATCGGATGATGAGTCAACAATGAGTCATATGTACCACCATTCTGGCCTTTCTTCTCCATTTTTAAAGTGCTCAGAGGGTGGACCAGAAAGTAAGATCAGATTCCCCTGATCAATGTACAGATTATATAAGCAACGTAGAACATTATAGTTGTGGACAAATGCAAACTCTGTGAATAGAATTTGGGTTGAAAGTAGGTATAATGGGGACAAAGAACTGGTCAAAAGTTTATCTAAGTCAGCTCACTCTGATACCAAATACAATTGACATGACTCTATTTTTGAGATAGAGCTTCGAAATAATCATCCAACCTACAACTTCTCATAGCTAAAAATTTGAAACTGTGAATCGGTGATTGTTCTACCCTTCTCTTACCTTCTTGTTGGAATATTAAACAAGGAAATGACAGAAGATGGATATTAGTTACAAAATAAGACATTGCTCTAGTCCAAGAGACCTGCAGAAAAATTCATCTAATTACTTTGTGAAATTGAAAGAGTGTAGATGATAAAACAGATACAATGTCACATTGTGCTAATTTCACCAATTAGCCCTACAATATATCAAAGAAAAACGAGTAATACAAGACTGTTTGGTGGCATGCTTTCATATTGAAATAAATGTGAAGGTCACAAATGAGGAAACATGTCTAGTGGATGGAATCTTTAGGTAAACACAGGACCCTTACGCAACTATACATCAATCACATGACAAAATAATTGACTGTCATATTCATCTGTAATGATGCCTATGACACCACTAGCTTGATTAGACGTGTAATCCTTCTCCAATCACCACATTAACCAGGAAGGATTTTCCACAAACAGTTCAAGCAAGCCTTAAGTATCTGTTAAATATCGGTCATTCGGGTTGCAACTGCAGAAGCTTGGTTACCAACTCTCGGTCTTCATCCTACTACCTCGATGACAAGAACTTTGTTCCCACATTCAATATTGAACATAAACTGAATTCAGACAACTTCCACTCCACTAAGAGGGACTGCACTGGCTTGCAAGGTCCGGCCGTTTCCAATAAACCGCACTGAAGGTAAAGAAGCATCACTAAGCGATTCGATCTCTAGAAAACTGATATCATAAGCACCCGATTTCTTCAAACTGAAAACAAAAACCACAATGATCCAACCAAGCATAGTAAGAGCCCAGTAGTTGTTCATCCCGCCAATCAGACCCCAAGAAATGGCGTAGCCAACGAGGATTCCTGACAAATGTCCTAGAAAACTAGCTTGTGGTACGATGATGGAAGTGAAAATGAGTGACTCGAACGGCGCAAAGCTAATGGGAAGAGACAAAAGACCAAAAAGATCCAGCTTTGAAGAAGGTTGCTTCACAGAGAGAATGGTCATCCAACCAAAGACAACACAAGAGTACCCAACAGCTGTAACTCTCCGGAAATAATCAATCTTGAACCTAGCAATCAACAAATGATAGATCCCAATAACCAAAACACCAGAGAATACGACTAGAACAAGAGTGTAATGAAGGTAATAAGCCGTTCCAAGACCAATATGACCAAGCTGCTCCACAACACCAAGACTCCATAGAGCACTCATGTTAAACACAAGATGCAAGACACTAATATGTGATAAAGCAGAGGTGATCATCCTCCAATAGTGCCCTTCAACTGCAGTGTCGTAACTCAACCCAACTTGAGAGTAGCCAATACTCTTCTTCTGAATCACAAACCAAATCACACTGCATATCGTAACGATGCAGCTCGTTGCTGGTTTCTCAATGATATCATAAAACAAAGGCCTCCCCATACTTAAAGAATCTAAACCCAATTTCTCAAATTCCCTTTTTTAAATCCACAGAATCAACAATGAGCTTGAAGCAATGCGAGCAATGCAATACAGACACAGATCTGAATAAAAGTTTGAGTTTTTATTTTATTTTGGGGGCGGAGTAAACTCAAAGCAGTAACCTTTACAGCTAAACCAACAGGCCAAACTAATAAGTATTCTCCAGAAGGATAAAAAGAGAGAGATCTTTCTTCTTCGAGAATTGGATTCTATCGATTCTTCGTGTTGTTTCCTGAGAATTTTTCTTCTTTTTTTTTTTTAATCAATCAGATCAAATCACACAACACAAAAAAACCTTCAAGAGAACCCAAATTTTTTTGGTCTTCGTCGGTTTGACTTTATGTAACTGGGCCTAAAGTGGTAATGGGATTGGGCCTAACATCATAAATTTTCAGTCCAGTTCTATAAATTACGTAGACCAAATTTTTGCATAATTCACCCTCGATCTTTTTTTACTGTCTCTTTATTTTTGTAGATAACCTTAGTTAAATAATGATTCTATAACATTACTTACTTACTCTTGCCACCCATAATTTGATAATTATATAACATATTGATCCTAGATTATGTTTTTTTTTTTGTTTGGATCAAATGGTGCTATTATAGTATTATGTTAAGTTTTGATTCTATCTTTCAAGAGTTTTTCTTTTTTACCGAAACATAACAGTATTATAGTATTTAAAAATGCTAAGCTTGTATAATCCGAGACCAATTCATTATTAATGGTTTTAAAGTTAATAAAATCCGTTTACTTCTTATTTGGTTTTTGGTTAATTCAAATTGGAATCAGAAAGATGGTACAGATTATTTGATAACCATTTGGATTAATGTTCGTCTTCTACGTTTTTGGTAAAGAGTGTTCGTCTTCTACTTAAGACAGAATAAGCATATATGTAGTACGTATGTTTGGTTTCACGGTCTCTATCGATGACCGACAATGACGATATCAAAACTACGTTCGTTTCATCACTGAAACTATCAATCATTAAAAGTTTGGCGACGTGTTCCGACCAAAATTTGGAAACTATGTAAGTCTTACGTTGTTGACTTGTTGTTTTACATACAATGAAACTCGAAACGCAAAGATAACTCGATAAGACGATAACACAGTTTTAGTAATAGTATTAATATAAGGATATATATATTACATCCTCTTCATAAGTTACAAACTAATAAAAAATTGATATATGAACAATGTTATCAATATCTAGAAACAATATTTGTCACTGAAATATGAAAACTAGAATAACTTTATTCATATACGAATATTCTTTTTTTTTTTGTTACAATATTTTATTCAAGTAACTCCATCCATAACTAAAACAAATAAGAGGATGTAAGTGAAATATAAAAAACATAAAACATTAGTTTAACACCAATGCTTGAAGCTATAGCTCCTCGTTGAAGCAACCATTTATTTCTTGTAAACATTTTATGAGCCATCAATTTAGAAAAAGTAAAACTTGTTGTTTGCTGGGGGCTTGATTTTGACATGATTCCGGGCCTCGACATTGCTCACTATCATCGTTACCATCATCAGTACGATGACGAAGGAGGCAATCATGGTTCTCTTTTCGATGGCCATTGTTGCTTATTAAGTTCTTAAATGGTTCTTGTTTTTTTCTTTTTCTTTTTGAAATCTTTGATTGAATAGTCGACTTATTTATATGTAAAATCGAACTTCTATATATAGTGAATTACTAAATTTAAATATTTGGTGGAATGTTTCAATTGTCTTTTCTTAGATAATTGCTCCAATGATCACCTCTAGATTTCTTCTTGTTTTTCTAAAAATAATTGAATTATAAATTAACTTTCCAAATTTCAATCTGACACTTGTCTGTCTCGTGAGTTTAACAAAACTTTGATTTCAAAGAAAACTTCATAACAACTACAATAACCATTCGTTATTTATTCTGTTTGTGATTTTTTTGTTCTATTTCTATTTAACATAAATTAATCAGAAAGATTAATTGAATATTTACTTTTTCCGATTTGAGTTTTTGTAAAGTGGGTTTAAATTAATTGAAATCCCCATTCAAACTATTAATGAAAACACACACNAAAAAAAAAAAAAAAAAAAAAAACGAAATTTCTTATTTAAATTTTAATGGTTTTGTGAAAATTATGTGAGTCGGTCCATATTTGGTTTGATGTATAGTTTATTATGATGTTGCTACAAAGATGTGAATCCTCACCAATAACATACCAAAAAACCTTTGAAGCATGTTATATCCCAATTAGGTTCAACATGCACGACCTTCTTCTTCTTACAAGACTACTCACTTAAAAAGAAACGGTTCCCTCCTTCCTGTTAAAGAAGAACCATAGCAATGGCTGCCAAAACACAACCATCTTTTTCTTATTCTTCTTCTTCCTTACTACTCACCATGTCCTTGTTCTTACTAGTTCTTTCACTCATTGTCCCTTCATCAGTTTTTTCAGCCACTCTTCGTTCAGATATTCAAGCTCTAGAGGCTATAATACGCAGCGTTGATCCAAGTTCCATCTCTCCATCCTCTTACCTCAGCACATGGGACTTCTCTGAAGACCCTTGTGAAGGCTCAGGGACGTTCTTGGGAGTTATGTGTTCTTTCCCTCTGGAGAACACGACGAGCCGAGTTACAGAGATCGACCTTGATGATGACGGTTATGACGGTTTCCTCTCCGATGAAATAGGAAACCTAACTGAGCTCACAGTCCTTAGCCTCAACAAGAACAGATTCCGTGGTCCAGTACCAGAATCAGTGTTCCAACTCAGGAAACTCACCAAACTCTCTCTCGCCGAAAATTTCTTCACCGGAGACATATCCCCAGAAATCACGCGGCTCAAGGAGCTCAAAACCGTAGACTTGTCCACAAACAGTATCGCCGGTGAAATACCTCCAAG
This sequence comes from Camelina sativa, assembly GCF_000633955.1. Classification (NCBI taxonomy): domain Eukaryota; kingdom Viridiplantae; phylum Streptophyta; class Magnoliopsida; order Brassicales; family Brassicaceae; genus Camelina; species Camelina sativa. Next base: position 2,430,536 of record NC_025691.1, read on the forward strand.
GATCTCAGCCTTGAGAAGTTTGACTCACCTGATCCTATCAAACAACCATCTCGATGGAAAAATACCTGCGCTCAACGGCTTGTGGAAGCTGCAAGTATTAGAACTCGGTAACAATCATCTTTATGGAATGCTTCCTAAGCTTCCCCCAAGTCTTAGAACTCTATCACTCTGTTTCAACAGCCTTGCTGGACGTATATCGCCCTTGCATAGGCTGAAACAGCTTGTGTCATTAGACGTGAGCCAGAACAGATTCTCAGGCACTGTTGGCCATGAAATCCTAACGTTCCCTGATATTTCACGCATCAATGTGTCTTTTAACCAGTTCATATCCATAGAGGTTATTAAGGTTACAGGATCACGCCTGCGCATGCTTGATGCTGACGGAAACCATTTACAGGGTCACCTTCCGTTGAACCTGGCAACTTATGAAAACCTTAAAGATATCAATCTACGGAGCAACATGTTCTCTGGTGATATTCCTAGGATTTATGGGAAAAGACTGGAGAATTCATGGAGAAGCTTATACTTGGAGAACAACTACCTCTCAGGTTCACTTCCTGAGGAGTTTCAAAAGATTTCCAAACAGATCAGAGGAAACCTTTCCAATAACTGTCTGCAATGTCCAAAGAACGTTCCAATCTGCCAAGGACCACAAAAGCCAAAATCGCAATGCACCAATGCTATGCTGGGGAGGTTGGAGTAGAGATCATGCGGATGGCAGACAGTTTGTATTAGAAAGCATAATTACCAAAAAGCAAACTTCATGTACTTGTTCGGTTCTCATCATGGTAGAAATGTAGANCGTTCTTGGGAGTTATGTGTTCTTTCCCTCTGGAGAACACGACGAGCCGAGTTACAGAGATCGACCTTGATGATGACGGTTATGACGGTTTCCTCTCCGATGAAATAGGAAACCTAACTGAGCTCACAGTCCTTAGCCTCAACAAGAACAGATTCCGTGGTCCAGTACCAGAATCAGTGTTCCAACTCAGGAAACTCACCAAACTCTCTCTCGCCGAAAATTTCTTCACCGGAGACATATCCCCAGAAATCACGCGGCTCAAGGAGCTCAAAACCGTAGACTTGTCCACAAACAGTATCGCCGGTGAAATACCTCCAAGGATCTCAGCCTTGAGAAGTTTGACTCACCTGATCCTATCAAACAACCATCTCGATGGAAAAATACCTGCGCTCAACGGCTTGTGGAAGCTGCAAGTATTAGAACTCGGTAACAATCATCTTTATGGAATGCTTCCTAAGCTTCCCCCAAGTCTTAGAACTCTATCACTCTGTTTCAACAGCCTTGCTGGACGTATATCGCCCTTGCATAGGCTGAAACAGCTTGTGTCATTAGACGTGAGCCAGAACAGATTCTCAGGCACTGTTGGCCATGAAATCCTAACGTTCCCTGATATTTCACGCATCAATGTGTCTTTTAACCAGTTCATATCCATAGAGGTTATTAAGGTTACAGGATCACGCCTGCGCATGCTTGATGCTGACGGAAACCATTTACAGGGTCACCTTCCGTTGAACCTGGCAACGTATGAAAACCTTAAAGATATCAATCTACGGAGCAACATGTTCTCTGGTGATATTCCTAGGATTTATGGGAAAAGACTGGAGAATTCATGGAGAAGCTTATACTTGGAGAACAACTACCTCTCAGGTTCACTTCCTGAGGAGTTTCAAAAGATTTCCAAACAGATCAGAGGAAACCTTTCCAATAACTGTCTGCAATGTCCAAAGAACGTTCCAATCTGCCAAGGACCACAAAAGCCAAAATCGCAATGCACCAATGCTATGCTGGGGAGGTTGGAGTAGAGATCATGCGAATGGCAGACAGTTTGTATTAGAAAGCATAATTACCAAAAAGCAAAGTTCATGTACTTGTTCGATTCTCATCATGGTAGAGATGTAGTATATGAAAAATGACATTCAAAAAAAGAAGACAAAAAAGAGAGATGTGTATTTGAGATAAAACTTTTTCTTTCACCATATTGATGTTTGACATACAGAGAAGTCTACACCAAAAAAAACCTCAACTACCATATCTCCATCAGGAGGACATTCCAAATCCTGCTACATAACCTCCGAGGTGTTTTTCCCAACCACGTAAACGTAATGCATTTCAAAAGAGCCAATTCACACTAATGTTACCAAGCCAGATCAGAAGAGGAAACTGGGCTAAAGCTACAAAGATCAAGAGGTAGTGATGCCTGCTTGAGTCATAACTCCTAGCTTCCGCAAAGAGAACTGGCTTCATTGTCTTCACTAAGAACACCCCGGTGCATAAGCAGGTCCATGGAATCAAAACATAGTAAGAATATCCCCAGATTATCTTGCCAAGAACAGCTAGACAAAGGCCCGTGAAAGTATAGCCTGCATATGCCACAATATCCAAGAGGGGTGCTTCTCCGCTACCCAGTGAAAGCAATGATATCTTCAGCAGCATGACTTGCAAAAACCAGCCAACCATTCCTTTCACAAAAAGCCAATTCAGAGCTTCTGGAGAAAACCTACCAAAATTAAGATTCACCACAAGGATCAAAAGGTTGAACAAATGCAATCTAAAAGACATAAACAGGAATAGATACAAAATAAATAAAGAACTTACTTCCCATAGAGTCCTAGTGACAAACCAGCAAGAACAACGTAGGTTCCAAATGCCATAAGCGGAATGTATAAGTCTGGTGCATTTATATCGTATATCGGAGGCTTGTATGAAAGTCTTCCCCCAACTGGTTCTGAAATTCTAGTCCAGTGTCCCTGCGGTTGCAGCAAAACTCATATATGAGAATAATCCCAAATACAAAGCAAAAAGAAAAAAAGCCATAATATAAAAAGGTTGAGTCTTACCCTGTGAAGGAATGGAAATAGAACAATCTTCAATTTGTTCCTCACATATTGGTCATTCACTTGAAAATAGTATTGGGGATCGGAGAAGTAACGACTTATCTGTTTATATATCAACCGGTTAAAACAAACGAAACACCCTGTATAGGAGAAAATCAAAGAGAGAGAAGAGGAGTTACTTACGTTGCTCTGCACATACTCAGAGCTCGATCCGAAAATCTTCTCCCCATAAGCTCCCAAGCCACTCCTGATAAGTCCAGAGCCAGGTCCAGAGAAAGGATTACCAAAGGGGCTAGGCTGAGGAATAGCCGGATGCATTGGCATCCCAGGCTGAGGAATTCCCTGATGCATTGGCATCCCAGGCTGAGGTCCCATGTTATTATACATCTCTGGCAATTTAAACAAAACCAACACAAAGAGCTTACCGTTAGTAAACTACAAAGTCCCTTAACAAGTCCAAAACCATCAAACGTTTGCCCCAATGTAACTCAAGTTGAGTTACTCAACCATGAATTTATATATTTTTTTTCTATCTATTGATCGAAATCATAACAACTTCACAGAGTTCGCTAAGCAAACCAGAGAATATACTACATTACTAATTTAGGGTTTTCCGATTTCATCCCTGACTAAACATACGCACATAATCCAGATTCCGGCCATGGGAAACGCAATTATTCGACAAGAAATCGCGAGAAAACTCCATTATTTGAACCGGACAAAATCGAAGATAAACATAAAAGGAAACACGGAAAGAAATTGTAACAAGAAAGACNCCCGAATTGTTCTTTGTCGACTTGGAACAAGATCCTCCAAAGGTTGTTCCTTTTATTAAGCTTGTGTGTTTTGTTTAAGTGGTTACTCTTTTAATGTTGAATTTATCTTTTCTTTGCTTTTGTTTGTATCAAGATGGTAAAACAAAGCAAGGAAAGCAATCTGGGGGTGCAACTTAGATTGATTCAGGAGCTATTCTCTTCGACATTTCCTTTAGACGACAGCAATACTAATACCACCACACCACTTGATGAGGCCAACTCTTCTCAGTCTCCTTTATTCATTGATCTTAGTTGTTGTTTACATGACACGAAAGTTACAATCCCAACCTTAAACGGGTAATTTTCACATCCATTTCAACCGCCATCAGATTGTATTAGTTTATGACGCCATAAAGCTGAATGTTCAATCAATATTTGTAGATGGCTGCTGGACTATCCGGTTGTGTATCTATTCGGCACAGATCACATAGAAGAAGCAATCTACAACCTATCCACCAAATCCCTTCGCATATTCAAAGTTCTAGTATGCAGGTTGGCTATTGTATACTTGTAACACTAGTTTCTAAAACTATTGCTGTAATGTCTAACTCAAAGATCTTCCAGGAACGGGACCACCGAGAAGGACTCTCACTTAGAAGAGCTAACAAGGTAAGAACTTCAAAATAAGATTATGACTTTGCTGCCTAAGCACAACACNAAAGATAGATCTATCGCTTTTTTGCTTTCTCAGGTTGATTTGATCAGTTCGTCGGCGCGAAGTTCCGGTGAATTGCGAAAAGTGAAGAACTCGTCACCACATAAACATACATAGAGAGAGATCCAAGGTGGATGGAATATACAAATAACGAAAGAAAGGTCGCACGTGTGTGACCATAGGTTCTTCTTTTTCTTCTTCATCACTTATCCAATGAAAAGTCTACACGTGTTGCTTATTTATAAGTAAGTTTTTATTTTTTGAAATTCGGGGTGTTTTATGCGAAGAATTGAAAGTTAAGGGTCTGTATTAAAAACTTTTCTGTAGCGTCCCGAGCTGCTTTGAGTGAGGTGAAAGTGATTCTCGGTGGAGAAGAAGAAGAAGAAGAAGAAGAGAAAGTTTTTGTTTTTAGTCTTCTTTAGCGTAAATGGAGGTTCCAAGCTCTGAGGAAGTGCTTCAGTTTCTGAGTTCTTGTCTCACTCAGATCAAATGGCGACTCAAGACCGCTTCCAAACGCCGCCTCGAACTAGGTTTCCTTCTTCCGCTCCTCTCACTGATTCCACTTTTTTTTTTTGTTTCCTCTTGTTCCGCGACTCTTTGAAACTTATGATTCAATTTAGGGATTCTTGATTACTTTCTCTGAGTATCTTCACTTTCCAATTTCCTTAGGAACGATAAAATTTTGATTCTTTAGATCTCATTCTGTATCTTGATTGAAGCTTGATGATCCTTTGGTTGCGTTTATCACATTCCACTCCCTGTTAGAGATAAATCATCATAAAGTTTTGAACTTTAATATCATAGATCGTTCAAATACCAACACTCGACTCTACTAGTATGATCTCGGTTTACCATTTGCTTGAATGAATCTGTAACCGATGATGCTTAAGGGTTTTTATTTTGGGGCAGATGTTCTGGCATTGTGCGCGGGAATGAGACCAGTTGTGATGATTGACTATGGTGGAAAGATGCCTGAGCTACAGGATCGCTTGCTTTCCCTTCTTGAGCTTGTTCAAGAGGTTTAGACTCTATTCCCTCTTCAAGTACTTGAGTATGTCTGTAGCTTGATTTGATTCCTGCTTGTGT
>NC_025691.1:2437527-2439386 GCF_000633955.1 Camelina sativa
GTTGTGATGATTGACTATGGTGGAAAGATGCCTGAGCTACAGGATCGCTTGCTTTCCCTTCTTGAGCTTGTTCAAGAGGTTTAGACTCTATTCCCTCTTCAAGTACTTGAGTATGTCTGTAGCTTGATTTGATTCCTGCTTGTGTCTTGGCACACTTTTTTAGGGTTTACCTGTTTTCAAAGAACTGAAGGTTATGGTTATTGAGGATATGATTTACCTGATAAATGTAAGAAGACTACCCAAGTTTGTAAGTTCCAGCTTGAATTCAGAACCCGAATTGTTCTTTGTCGACTTGGAACAAGATCCTCCAAAGGTTGTTCCTTTTATTAAGCTTGTGTGTTTTGTTTAAGTGGTTACTCTTTTAATGTTGAATTTATCTTTTCTTTGCTTTTGTTTGTATCAAGATGGTAAAACAAAGCAAGGAAAGCAATCTGGGGGTGCAACTTAGATTGATTCAGGAGCTATTCTCTTCGACATTTCCTTTAGACGACAGCAATACTAATACCACCACACCACTTGATGAGGCCAACTCTTCTCAGTCTCCTTTATTCATTGATCTTAGTTGTTGTTTACATGACACGAAAGTTACAATCCCAACCTTAAACGGGTAATTTTCACATCCATTTCAACCGCCATCAGATTGTATTAGTTTATGACGCCATAAAGCTGAATGTTCAATCAATATTTGTAGATGGCTGCTGGACTATCCGGTTGTGTATCTATTCGGCACAGATCACATAGAAGAAGCAATCTACAACCTATCCACCAAATCCCTTCGCATATTCAAAGTTCTAGTATGCAGGTTGGCTATTGTATACTTGTAACACTAGTTTCTAAAACTATTGCTGTAATGTCTAACTCAAAGATCTTCCAGGAACGGGACCACCGAGAAGGACTCTCACTTAGAAGAGCTAACAAGGTAAGAACTTCAAAATAAGATTATGACTTTGCTGCCTAAGCACAACACATCTGTGAAAATAACTAATTGTGATGCTTGCAGTTTTTCGGTGCCATATGATCTGAGTACGGAAGGTTGCAAGGAAGTGTGGGCTGAATCATTTCTGGAGAGGATGAGTTCGAGGTGGGAAGAATGCAAACACATTTGGAGATCATTGGATTTGCAAGTTTCTGAATGTTATCCTCAAGCAATTGTTCTTTAAGATTTTCACATAACTTGGTAAAGAGTTGTTATTCATCAAAGTGATCCAAGAGACTTTTTAATTAAAAAAAACCCATGAATGTGGAATAAAATGAGTTTCATAAACAGAATAGAACGGTTCTCTGGTCAGTTCTACAAGAACACAGAGCCAAAAGCAAAAGAGAAAAAAGGGAAAAAGCCAAAGCCAGAAAAAACTAAAACGTGAAATCCAAAAACTTCAGACTATTTGTAAGTCAGTTTCCTTTCAGGAGGCTCTGAACTTCAGCCTCTGTAGGGAGAGCAGGTATTGCTCCTTTCTTTGTTGTAGTGATGGCTCCGCAAGCATTTGCAAACCTTAGCACTTCTCTCAAACGAGGTTCGTCCTGTCAAGACAGAAGGAACACAGTCAGGAATCTTGGCAAATATGCCGAAACTGCGTAACAAATATAAATTCTTTGGTATTTTACCTCGAGCACAGCACGGTCATCAACGATCTTGCAAAGCAAGGCACCAACATAAGAATCACCAGCACCAGTTGTATCCACTGCGTTCACATGGAAAGGATCAACAGATCCACGGAAGCTCTGTAATCAAAACACAGACAAGAACACAACTTGAGTAACATTAAGGCTAAAGTACTCAGACCCGCAAGAATAATGTGCTCTTCCAAAATCATTTACCTTGGTGTAGTATCTACAACCCTTGTCACCTAGAGTAACCA
>NC_025691.1:2439486-2444816 GCF_000633955.1 Camelina sativa
ATCAATGAGCATTTCACCGAAGCTCACGATCAAGCTTTTCTCACCGTTGGAAGCAGCCATTTGTAGTCGGAGTGTTTTGATCGGAAAGATAGAAACAAAGATAGAGAGAGAGATTAGATTATGGATATAATGGTTNGATCAAGCTTTTCTCACCGTTGGAAGCAGCCATTTGTAGTCGGAGTGTTTTGATCGGAAAGATAGAAACAAAGATAGAGAGAGAGATTAGATTATGGATATAATGGTTAGAGAGTATTAGAGGATGAAGGGTTTATATAGAGTTATTAGGTTAGGGTGACTGGATTAGTCAAATCCACAAGACTTTTTGATAAATAAAAATCTATAATTTTATAGAATTATCCATATAAAGATTTGATATAATATCGTATCATATCGGGACATAAATTGTGTGTTTGGTAAAATATCCTATTTATCCTATCATATCATATTTAATTGGTTGGTTACAAATATTATGTTATGATTTAGTGAGATTTAGAGTGATTAGTGATTGGTGCTTTTGAGCAGATTTTTTTGCTTGTTAGATAATAAATAGTGATTTATCTGTTGTTAAATAAAATAAAATAAAATGAAGAAGATATTAATTTGACTCCGATTATTTTGCTTGTTTGGATAACTTTCATTTTCCATAAATACCACTCACGGTTATATTTTGTCAAGATAAAATCGAAATGTGTATTAATGTTGGGATTTGCTATAATTTTTTCGTATTGCGCAAGTTTAATTAATTAGAGGCTTATCCATTCTTCGATAAATATGTTAATCCTCTTCTAATTCTGATTATTTTATTTGTAAGGATAACTTTCTTTCATCATCATCCACGTAAAAATCTACTGAATCGATAAATTTTAATGTCTATAAAATTTTTCTATCTGAAATTAGTTTTGACCTATTTCCCAAGTTTTGTTTTGTTTTGACCTATTTCCCAATTTTTGTTTTGTTTTGTTTTGTGTGTTTATCATTAATTAACAAAACTCCTCCTTCCATGTTTTCTTCCATGTACCTATGCTTGGGCATTTGGGTAACCCGTTAGGGTTCAAGTATTACCCAATCAGACGTGGATAAACGGGTTTAGAAAAATAGAATTTCTTTTTTTTGGACAAAAGAAAAATAGAATTTATTAGATATTTTTCGATATATGGGTTCGTATCTATTTGGATACTATCGGGTTCAGATCAATTCGAGTTACAAATTTCAGAACCCAATTAGTATCCAAACTATCGGATACCTGAAAAAGAATCTTTAAAATTAATTAAATTTTAATAAATTTATAAATTATGACTTATATATCAAATAATTTTAAATATCTTGATTATTTTTGATATTTAGCTATGAAACTAATTGAAACTATTCAAAACTATAATTATAATTTTGGATAATTGAATTATATTAATGCTAAATATTTTAAATATATTTACATATTCGGGTTTGATGGATATCCGCACGGGTACCAGGTATTATCCGACCCTAACCCGAACCCCCAACTATTAAAAAATAGAATCCAGTAAGATTTTATAGCTAAATCGGTACCTAACCGGAACCCAGTTTTTCATGCCGGATTCTGGATTGGATATTCGAGTACGGTTTTTATGCGCAAGCCTACATGTATCCGTCATACGACTTATAACTCTATATATTAAAAACCTTTTAACAAAAAATCGCTTTTTGATAAATGCTAAATAAGGAACATGAAAAACATAGTTACTGATATATACAGTTCTATATGTTTTTACATTTTCTTTTTCGTATATAAATATATAATCTTTAAATCAAGAGTTGCGGAATCATTTTAATATATTACGACAAAAACATTTGCTCATAAGATTTATATATATCCATGACCTACGTCTTGTAGATATGTTTTAATGATTGTAACTTATAAAGTGTTTACTTCCCGAGGGATACATATTGTTCATATTATAGTAAATGTAAGCAAATAAATTAAAAAATCATTCACTTAAAAATGTAGTTTTTTTTTTATCAACCACCTAAAAATGTAGCTAATTAATTAATAATCAAGCTTTATAACACATCTCACAATTGTGTGTTTGGTACCATATATTGTTTTATCGTATTTAATTGGTTGGTTACAAACTTACAAATAATATGTTAAGATTTGGTGAGATTTAGAGTGATTTAGTGATTATTGCTTTTGACCATATTTTTTTGCTTGTTCATGGGTCCTATGTGAGGTATTTCACAAGCTTAAATAATTATGGGGACTTATCCGTTGTTAGATAAACTAAAATAAAATAAAATAAAAAAGATATTAAACCTCTTTTAACTCATTTTGCTTGTTAGGATAACTTTCATTTTCGATAAATATCATTCATGGATATATTTTGTTATGCACATATGCTAAAACCGAAATTGTATTAATGTGAGATTTGTTAGCATTTCGAACTCTCTCTATATCACAAAAGATGATATTTTAAGATGTTTAAATATAAATGCATTATTTATTTATAATAACATTTTTCATAACTATCAATCAATAGTATTTCATGAAATTTTTAATTTTTCATTTAATGATTCTTGAAACTTACAATTTCCTAACATTAATTAATAAAAATGTACAGAAAATCATCCTTTGTGATATAAAGGGAGTATTTCTCAAGGTTAATTAATTACTATGTGTTTATCCGTTCTTGGATAAATATGTTAATCCTCTTACATTTCCGATTATTTCATTTGTAAAGATAATTTTCATCATCGTCCACATATATTATTGTCTCATGTAAAAATCTATGTAAATTGAAAATTTTTAATGTGTGATTTCTAAAAAACTAAAGTAGCTTTGACCTATTTGCCAAGTTTTTTTATTTGTATTTTGTGTGTTTATCTTAAAAAAAAATCGTTTTTTTGATGAATGCTAAATAAGAAAAATTAAGATAGATGGTTACTGATATATACAGTTCTATGTGTTTTTACATTTTTTGTTTCATATGTAAAAATAATTAAGGAATGACTGATCTATAATCTTGAAATCAAGAGTTGCGATATCATCTTGAGATATATTACGATATGCTCTAATGATTGTAACTTTTTCATATTCCAGTAGATGTCAGCAAATAAATGTTTAAAATCATTCACCTAAATATGTAGCTAATTAGCTAATAACCAAGCTTTATATAACACATCTCATAATTTATCAACATGTGATCATTTTTGGGTTCATATATTTTGGGTTTGCACAAAAGCTAAGTTTTTTTTTGTTTTGCTATTCAAAATGTCATAGTCAGTAATGATTAAAATGGTGGCTAAAATAACTTTGAGTCCTAATTTAGTTGGTTGTCATATAGTATAGTAAACCATCATTAGTTGGTTATCAACTTATCATCATGTTGTCGATTGAATTTTAAAGAAAGTTTAATACCATCAATTTATCTGACAACTGAACCGGCTGAACTGGCCTGGTTCAGACGAGAAATAACTAAAGGCTAGGAAATTGAAGAATTTATTAGTAAAAGGATGAGTTTTGTAAATAAAGAAAATAAAAAGGGTCGATTATAACATTTATTAAAAGTAATGAACACACCGGTCTAACGGGTGCGTCGGTCGGCGAGAATGACGCTGTAAAAAACAAAGGGAAGGAAAAAAAAAACACAAAAAATTAGAGGAATTATCATACGAGGAGACGCGCACCGGAGGAAGCATAGAGTCGATAAACCCAAAGCTTAGATGAACGGTGAGTTGACTTCTTTCCGATATTGACCCAATCATCTCTCGCCACGTCATTGGTTACTGCAATCCATACCCTGAACCGCCACCTTCTCTGTCTCCCAAATCGAAAACCTAATCCGATCGTCCTCTCCGACCTACATCCGCCGGAATAATACTTTTTGACAGTAAGATTTGTGTTTTTTTAAATTCCTTTCAACCATTATTTCGGATTTTGGATTTATCAATTTAGTCACTGCGAGAGAATGAGACTGAGAAGTTTGGACATCTCAAAAAAAACCCGATTGGATGATGAATCTTGAATCTATGGGAAGGTGTGAATCTTTGATTCATCCTCAGGCTCATTCCAAACAAGGGTTTTGTTTAAAGCTTTGTTTTTGTATTGATTTTTGAAAGCACTTGTTTTTGAGCTTTGTTCTATTCAATGTAAAACATTATAGGAAAGAAGACAACTTTTAGTAATAGGAGAGGCTCTTCTTGGTAGTTATATGAACACTGTGCAATAACTGCTGTGTATCTTTGTAAATCTTTTGTCTTTTGAATTGCAGTGGACTTCAGGATTGATAATGGTGAAGCTGCTGGGATGATGATGGGGATTCCTGTTGAGCTTGAGGTTACTACCACGGTTGAGAATCATAATGAAATGGGTGAAAGCTCTGGTCAAGCAATGATTGAGCAAGATGATGATGATGATGACAACCATAATGAAATGGGTGACAATTCTGGTCAAGGTCAAGCAATGCTTGAGCAAGATGAGAAGGTGAATCCTGATTCTCTTCCTCTGGCAGTTGCAGATATGGCAGATAATCAAGGGGATGAGCCTTATGTTGGGCAGGAGTTCGAATCTGAAGCTGCTGCTCATGGGTTTTATAATGCGTATGCTACAAAAGTAGGATTCGTCATCCGTGTTAGTAAACTGTCACGGTCAAGGCATGATGGATCTCCCATTGGCAGGCAACTTGTTTGTAACAAGGAAGGCTACAGGTTGCCTAGCAAGCGGGATAAGGTTATTAGACAGCGAGCGGAAACAAGAGTCGGATGTAGAGCGATGATCTTGATTAGAAAAGAAAACTCTGGTAAATGGGTTATCACTAAGTTTGTCAAGGAGCATAATCATCCTTTGATGCCTGGGAGAGCTCGAAGGGGTTGCATTTATGATCAATATCCGGTTAGTTGTTGCTCGTTTCGCTGATCTACATTCTTTATTTCAGGAATTGAGGTGCAAGTGAAAGTATAGATTTTTATATTCAGCGATAGTATCATTTGAAATCCTTATTGGTGTTACTTGTTTAGCCAGTTAATATGCTTCTGTGGTACTGACTAGTTGCTATATGGCATATACATGTGGTGGTTTGATTTTTGACGTTGCTTCTATCTAACTTGGTACTCCTAAAGACTTGAATTCTAAAAATTTGATCTCCTCATTTGCAGAATGAACACGACAAAATCCAGGAACTGATGCAGCAGCTAGCTGCAGAGAAAAAGAGAGCGGCTACATACAAAAGGCATCTGGAGATGCTATTTGAACAGATCGAACAGCACAACGAAAGCCTTTCTAAGAGAATCCAACACATAGTAGACAATGTGAGGAATCTGGAACAGAGAGATCATCAACAGAACCACCAAGTATAGTC
>NC_025691.1:2446285-2450411 GCF_000633955.1 Camelina sativa
TTCTAAAAATTTGATCTCCTCATTTGCAGAATGAACACGACAAAATCCAGGAACTGATGCAGCAGCTAGCTGCAGAGAAAAAGAGAGCGGCTACATACAAAAGGCATCTGGAGATGCTATTTGAACAGATCGAACAGCACAACGAAAGCCTTTCTAAGAGAATCCAACACATAGTAGACAATGTGAGGAATCTGGAACAGAGAGATCATCAACAGAACCACCAAGTATAGTCTTTTGGTCTCTGGTTTTTCCCTTGTTCATTCTTCAGCAGTTTGATTTAGGAGATAGATCTTTTCTTCTTTATTCCCCATCTTCTCTCTTTAATAAAGATTTTTCTTGTCGAAAACAAAAGAGCTTGCAATTGCCTTAAAGAAAGTTTTGTTTCTTCTTCTTCCTCGTCTTATGTTCTGACATTGATTTTGCTTCGACAATGCATAGGCATTGTGTAGTGTTAGTGTACATAAAGTGAAAGCTTTGCTTACGTTCTATCAAGATCCTCTGTAATAAAATCAGCTTTTTCCTGAAGATCTTCCTGCTGGTCAAAACTAGTTAGCTTAGCTATATACTATAGATGGGAAGAACCCTACAAATCTATTCAAGATCACAAAACAGAAGCAAAATAATCAAATTAGCTTGTAATGGACGAGGCGACTGTACATATATACAAATTCTGTATATGTGCTGATTTATACCTTAAGTATCATTTTTATGTTAAAACATACATTCACATTAACGGTATTGTCAAATCGTTAGAAATTGTTGAGTCGATTGCCATGTCGTGTTAACTGTCGATCACATTCACGTCATCTACCACATCATTTAAAAAAAGTGAAATTCTTTTTGCCTCAATGGCTTTCATATTTTTGTTTTAAATTTACAAAAGTTTCATAGATATTAACTACCATTAGTTTNTTTTTTTTTTTTTTTTTTTTTTTTTTTTTTTTTTTTGTTGCAATTATCTATGTTTCAGAAAAAAATTTGTACTTGGTAATTTTTATGTTATATATATTTTTTTTCTTTCTAGAAATCTAATTATCAAACTAATTAAACAATATAGGCTCTATCAAGATCCTTAGTAGTAAACACAATTGTTTTCTATTTTAGTTCGATCCCTTTTTAATAAAACGGAAGTAGACGAATTCAAATTAGTAGACCATATAATATTAATATAGGTTATAACTAAGATTAATTATTTGATAAGTTATATGGATTAATTATTTGATAAGTTATATATATTTAGGATTATGATCCTCTTAAAAAAGATGTTCCAAAGAATAAAATAAAATCTCAAAAATATTTAACTACAAAAATCTCAGAAATTAATAGAAATTAACCATTCTTCCGTAGATTACAAGTGATTTCCGATTATACTAAAAAACAAAATCTTACCTAACTCTATCAGAAAATTTTGATTAAGTAATGGGTCAAAATTTGAATATTTAAATTCATTTCATATATTTCTTTTGTTGAATTGTAAGTTTTATATACTATAATAAACTTTTTAAATAATTTAATTTGAAATCTTTAAAAATAGTTTAAATTGATATTTTTAAGAATATCATAAATATATGATAGATCAAAAAGTTAAAAATTATAAACACTCTAATTTGATTTGTTACAGCATGAGTCAATAATATATTACTATAATATGAAATTTCAAAAATATGATTTCTCGGATTAAATTTAAGTTTGGAATAATGTTGTTTGGTAGGCTTTCTCGGTCACGATGATTTTGACAAACATATGTCACATATTTGGTCCTAAAATTAATATGCGCTATACTATAGGTTAAGTAATAGAATTAACAATCAAAATACAATATATAATTTTAAACATTAAACAAATCAAATAAAATTAACAAACAAAAGTTAATTTTTTCACACAACTTAATCCGCATTATACCGCGGGTCAAAATCTAGATATACTAGAATAAATCTTTCTTTTTTTTGTCGTCAAATATATCTTACAGAATATATGTTATTTTCATAAGTCATATCTATCTTAACATTTTTGGAGTACATTTTTGTGCCATCTTTTTTTTATCTTTATATCCAAACAAGTCTCAATTAAATTCTCTACAATCCTTACAACCAAACAAAATCATTTCCTTATTTGATAATATTAATTTCAAATTTCCTAAAATCTATCTACCTAATTTAAAGCAATATGTTAGATTAAAATATAATTCTCCTTTCAATTTTATTTAATCTTATCTTTAATTATTTGAATTACTATTTAATACATGAATTACTATTTAATACATAAAGTTAAAAAAATATTAGATTTTTTTTAGCATATGATGTGATTTGAATTTTTATAAACGGAGATATATTTTAAAAATCTATCTTAACATTTTTGAAGAATATTTTTGTGCAATAATTTTTTTTGAAATGATTTTCCAAAAAACCATGGTCTTAAACACTATTAATCACCATAAATTTGATTTTAATCATATTTCATTGTATTTTTGACCATGGTTTAAGACCATGCGCAAAACCATGGTCTTAATTTTTTTTTTGATTTTAATCATACTTCATTTTATTTTTGAAAGTCACATATTTATTGTTCTTTCAAAGTCAATCCATATAATTTTATTAACAAGTACTGTTAATTATTGTAAAAACACCAAAATAAAAAATATATATATAAGTGCATTGATATTACAAAACAAAGAAATTTACTATGGGGTAAATTTTGCAAATACAACATATTATATATAATATTCTAATATTTATATTAACTAAATAAATTAGTATACTAACTTATTTAAATGATTTATGAAAACGAATAGACCCATGGTGTACCACGGGGTAAATCATAGTTCAGTATATGATTTCATATCATAGTATTCCATATAAAAAAACCTTTTAAAACAAATAAAATAATCACATATACGATATTTTAAATAAAAATTACCAAAGTAAACAAAAGGAAACAATTTCAACTCGTGCTCTAATACGGATCATATTCTAATAAATAATTATTTCGGCTAAGTAGAACATGTCCATAACATAAGCCATGAACTAAAGTCTACAATTTTATTTCTTTTTTTTTTGGTTTTTGGGAACTAATATGTTATATGTTATTAAAATGATGAGAATTAAAATGATGAGTCCGAAAATTAAATCAATCATTTTGTTTGGTAATTATGCTTATTATTTGAATTCTCAAGTTTCTTTCGTTTATGAATTAAATAACATTTTAAAACATGGAAACAAATTTAAATCTTGAGTAGGGACATTATATTGATAACGTTGGACCAACACAAACACGAGAATATCTAGGAGTTCTCGAGACCTGTTATTTTGTCCTTCTTGAGACCATTTTGGCCATGTTTTTTGTGAGAGTGAATAGAAATCTGAAGAGAATAGTCCACCACAGGCCCTTTTCTCTAGTTTAGAACATTTTATTTCGCTTCTTTAGATATATATAGGAGAAAGTACAAAGGACCAAAAAGAGTGAAAAACCGTAATTACTTAAAAAGCAAGGGAAAAGTGTAAATTGGGTGAGATGGTTTCATAAACAAAGAAGAAAGAGTACGAACAACAACTTAAAGCCTACGAAGAGACAATGAATAAAATACCCATTATACAGCGTTTGATGACGATCGCTTATTGGGTTTCGTAGTTTTAGCCACACTTGTAATGCTTCTTGAGAGATTGATCATTAATAGGCATAGAGTGCCCACAAGAACCCGCAAGGCGGCGAGCATCTTTCTTTTGCGCAGGGTCTTTAATGTACTTACACATACATGGTCCTGGCGGTATCAGTCTATCACAACATTTTCTCCACGTGGCTCTATCTTTGATTGCTTCCAAGCATAAACGAAGTGCTTCTTTGCAATAAGCGAGTGTCGGATCCACGCATCATTTATGCTTGTAATGCTTCCAAGCATAAATGATGTCAAGAGTAGGACCAAGACGATGGACATAAATGGAATGATCTTCATTTTCTAGACTAATTAATTAATTAGATGTATGTCGTCAAATCTGTTGTATGTTTCTAGCTAGGTCTTTATATAGAAAATTGGATCTGAAGCATGTCAGCATGTGGCTGTACTGAGAAGTAGGAATCAATTCCCAAAAGATGAAAGGAGGAGGTCGATCCTATTTTATAAAGCAAATAA
>NC_025691.1:2455255-2471062 GCF_000633955.1 Camelina sativa
AAAAAAAAAAAACTAGAAATTGAACTAAAAAAAGCTCCGAGTGTTCGGCCGAACCATATAATCCCTTTATTTAGGCTCAAGTTAGTGACATTTATATGATTGCTAGAGGAGAAAAAAAAAAAAAAGCACCAATGTTCTTGAATTGGCTCGCATAAAATCTCTGAAGAAGCAAAGGCAAATTCGAAAACCTAAATCATTATGACTAGCGAGAAAGGGTAGCGTGGTCGTTTACCCTATATCATTTCCTACACCGAAAATAACAACGTTCAATGGGTCTTCTTGTACGTACTTCAGTTGTAATATTTACGAAAAATATAAAGATAGTGTTGTCTTGCGACATCTCGGGTTCTTCACAAAAACGGTCACATGGACAAACTCAAGTTATTTTCAATTTAACATGTTTAGAATTTATTTACAGAGAAAATAGATGAACCTATTATATATAAAAACTCTCGAAGCGACAAAATAAAAACAAGATCAATTCATGATCTATTGCTAAAGCCACCACTTTTCATCATCTGAAGAAACTCCTTGTAGTTGACTCTACCATCTCCATCTTCATCCACTTGCATAATCATCTCTTTACAAAATTACAACACTTTTAGGGTTCTACCTTGCTTGAGCCCCAAGGAAGCCATCACAGACTTCAACTCCTTAACAGTGATAAACCCATCACCGTCTTGATCAAACACGTTGAACGCATCCCTCATGTCCTCTTCCTCTTTTTCCTCCACAATCGAACCGTAAAGAGACTCAAACTCGTTTATGTCTACGCACCCATCTCCATTTGCATCCATCTTCTGCATCATTTGGATCAGATCTTTGTCAGGCATAAAGATTCCTAGATTCTCTAGAGAATCGTTTAGTTCTTCCTTTGTGATCCGTCCCTCTCCGTTCTTGTCGAACATCTGAAACACTCGTTTTAGATCCATCAGATCCGTTCTCCCAGGAGTGAAAGAGGTTGTAGAGAAGAAAGACTGATCTCACCATAACTCTTGGCTTTGTTGAGAACAGAGATGGGGCAGAGGAAGAGAGATGGGGACGTAATTAACAATTGATTAGAGAAAATTTCTAATCTATTTTTTTTTGGTACAACCGTTGGATGGATCCATTAATTAGCCTAGACGTTACCTCTTTGCCTTTGGAGTTTGGATTTTAGGAAAAAAAAGTTAAATAATACAAGACCGTAATAAAGTTAACTAAAAGTCTAGGAGTAATACTTATACTAACACTGAAGAGCACGACGGGCAGACGGTCTATTTCCCCATGGGAACTATCGTATCGAACCAGATAGAGCCCGTTCTTTACCTTCGGTCTATTTTTCCCTGAAATAAAAGTTCGAAACCAATTTCCCCCCAAGTCGAAAGTACGAAAGCTATATCTCCACAGTTTAATTCTATTTCATCAATTAACCCATATATCGGTTTACTATTTACTTAACCGATTAGAAGAAAACTAAACCCAAATTAAACCAAAATAAACCCGATTTCGACCCGTTAAACTTCGATTCACTATCCAAAAATCCCTAAAACTAAAAATCCCCAAATTTGCGAAGAACCCTAGATCAAAGTTTAATTCTTTGCTTAAATTTCTTTGGGAAAACAGCTTCAATGGCGATTGTCCTGGCAGATGCAGACTTCGGAGGAGATTTCGATGAAGAAGCACATGACAGAGATGAATTTCACATCGACCAGTTGGTGAATGAGTTCGTCGATGAACCACCAGTCCGCCATGATGTGTATCCGGAGAGTGATACCGATGAAAACGGTGACGGTACAGAGCCAGTTCATACACATATCAGGCGCGGTGATGGGCATTTGTATGATAAGCAGACATTCTTCAGTGGAGTTGCTTTCAAAGAAGCAGTGACGGACTATGTTCTCAGAACTGGAAACAATTTGAAGCAATACAGGTATGATAAAGATAAAATTGGCTTTATGTGTGTTGGTTGTAATGGAGATGATGGTTCACGGTGTGAGTGGAAGGTGTATGCCGCAATTCTGCCAAGTGATAACATGTGGAGGATTAGAAAGTTTAATGATAAGCATAGTTGTATCCCTAATGGAGAATGTGAGATGTTCAAGGTTCCACATATAGCTAGGTTGTTTCTTGATAAGATTAGAGATAATCCTGAGTACTTCATGCCAATGAAAATGGAAGAAATCATAAAGGAAAGGTGGAAGATTAGTGTCACTAGGCATCAATGTCAGACGGCTAGAAAGAAGGCATNTTCTTTGCTTAAATTTCTTTGGGAAAACAGCTTCAATGGCGATTGTCCTCGCAGATGCAGACTTTGGAGGAGATTTCGATGAAGAAGCACATGACAGAGATGAATTTCACATCGACCAGTTAGTGAATGAGTTCGTCGATGAACCACCAGTCCGCCATGATGTGTATCCGGAGAGTGATACCGATGAAAACGGTGACGGTACAGAGCCAGTTCATACACATATCAGGCGCGGTGATGGGCATTTGTACGATAAGCAGACATTCTTCAGTGGAGTTGCTTTCAAAGAAGCAGTGACAGACTATGTTCTCAGAACTGGAAACAATTTGAAGCAATACATGTATGATAAAGATAAAATTGGCTTTATGTGTGTTGGTTGTAATGGAGATGATGGTTCACGGTGTGAGTGGAAGGTGTATGCCGCAATTCTGCCAAGTGATAACATGTGGAGGATTAGAAAGTTTAATGATAAGCATAGTTGTATCCCTAATGGAGAATGTGAGATGTTCAAGGTTCCACATATAGCTAGGTTATTTCTTGATAAGATTAGAGATAATCCTGAGTACTTCATGCCAATGAAAATGGAAGAAATCATAAAGGAAAGGTGGAAGATTAGTGTCACTAGGCATCAATGTCAGGCGGCTAGAAAGAAGGCACTAATTTGGATTGATAAGGAGTATGATGAACAGTTTGCTAGATTAAGAGATTATGCTGCTGAGATATTAGAATCTAACAAGGATTCACATGTAGAGGTTGAATGTGTGACTGATGATGGAGGGAAAGACATGTTCAATAGGTTCTATGTTTGTTTTGACAACATAAGAAGAACATGGAAAGAGACTTGTAGGCCTTTAATAGGAATGGATGGTTGCTTCCTAAAGAATAAGGTCAAGGGACAGCTTTTGGTAGCTTTAGGTAGAGATGCTAACAATGGTATTTATCCAATAGCATGGGGGGTTGTAAAAGTTGAGAACACCGACAATTGGGTTTGGTTTATGAAGTTGCTGAAGACTGACCTTGGACTAAATGATGGTGACGGCTTCATTATGGTCTCTGATAGGCAAAAGGTAAATTATTATTATCATGGTTTGTAACTGATTTTGATTGTGTATTGTTTATGGTACCTTTAAATGATTATTCTTATTTTGTAGGGATTGATCAAAGCTGTTCAGCTGGAATTACCAAAGATGGAGCATCGAATGTGTGTACAACACATCTACGGAAACTTGAAGAAGCATCATGGAAATAAAACTCGGATGAAGCCACTTTTGTGGGATTTGGCTTGGTCTTACAATAAGACGGATTATAAGCGGCACTTGGAGAGGATCTACTGTTATGATATTGGTGTATACAATGATGTCATGAGGACAAATCCAAAAAAATGGTGTAGGGCATTCCACAAGATTGAGAGTTATTGTGAAGATGTTGATAATAACCCCACAGAGTCTTTTAACAGCTCCATTAACAAGGCAAGGGAGAAACCATTTATTGCTATGCTAGAGACAATCAGACGACTTGCGATGGTGAGGATTGCCAGAAGGTCTGCAGAATCTTATTCTCACACAGGTAATTTCAATGATTTTTAGTATTATCAATGGTTTGATTGTTTCTCACACAGGTCTCGTTTTAAACAATAATGATTGCATTGTTTGTTTGCAGGGATCTGCACTCCATATGTTGCATTGTTTCTAGCTAAAGAGCATAAGTATGCGTGTGAGTCGAAGGTTTATTCAAGCACAAATGGAACATATGAAGTACATCATGGTTTAGATAAACATAGAGTCTGCCTTAAGAAGATGGTTTGTTCCTGCATGAAGTGGCAGATATGTGGCATCCCATGTGAACATGCCTATGCAGTCATCATCGAGAAAACACTTGTAGCCGAGAACTATGTCTGTCAATGGTTCAGGACAGCTATGTGGAGAAGAAACTACACCGAAGGCCTGGTTCCACAGAGAGGTCCAAGGTTTTGGCCTGAGACAAATGCTCCTAATGTGTGTATACCAGATGATGAAGATGAAGATGATGAAGATCAAGATAAAGGTAAGAAGAAAAAGCCTGACAAAAAGAGGAAGAAGGGTGCCAATGAGTCGCCAACTAAGAAGAAACCAAAGGAGAAGAAAAGAATCATGCATTGTGGCATTTGTGGAGAAGCGAATCATAATTCTAGGTTCCACAAGAAAGAGTTTGCCAAGGTGAATGTATTTTCCTTTTCATGGTTTCAGTTTATAGAGTTTGTTTTGGTTTACTAATGTTACAATGTTTTAATTTTTTTTTGCAGCCAAGTCAAGGGGAACCAAGTGAAGGTTCACTCACTCAAGCTTAATCAAGTAGCTAAGTAGAAATAGGGTTCTAATTTTGTGGTTGCCTTAATGTATTTTCGACCACATAGACTTGTAATTCCCTATGTCTTTTTTCTTTTGTCTCTTCTTAAAACTTGCTAGTGATGTATTTTGGTGAATGTTTTATGAACGGCTATGATCAATATCATAATTCTGAAATTTAACTTCTCATTCTCATTACCACAATAGCAACAACAAACTAACAACAATTGTCTTCATAGCAACAACAAACTAACAACAACACTGAATCTCTTGTTCAACCTAGTAGCTTACTGAGACCAATCATGATCATACATAAGAATACTATGATAAGCATCATTCTCTTATTGCTTGATTTGGCTTCATCCAAAGCATCTTCAACCTTCTCAAATATCTCCTTCTCCATCTTCTCATAAACCATCTTTTCCAACTCAAATCTCTCTGTTCTGATATCTTTCAGCTGCTTCTCAAGTTCAACAGTCTTTGCATCTAATGTATCTATCTGATTGAAAAAAGCTTCATCAACCCATTTAAATGTGTGTTCATCGTTTCTAAGCTGCAACAACCCAAATGTTATACACAAAATTAGAAAAACAAATCAAATGTTATACACAAAATTAGAAAAAACAGTTACCTTATTGGCTACTGCAAACCCACACCGATAATATCTCCGGTACGGATTCGAATCGGACTTCGATGTCAAAGCCATGATTCCTTCCCCGCACCAACATCTCTTTGGCACACCGATAACCCTTCCTCTTGCACGGAAACTTGATTCGGTGGAATTTGTTGACACATTACTCATTGTGATACTCGAACTCGTGAAAGAAGAAGCAAATTCAAGAAGAAGAAGCAAATTCAATAAGAAGAATCGATTATGCAAGAAGTGAAAATTGATTTTGGGTTTTGATTCTGGGTTTTATGATAAACGGGTCGGGTAGGTGGAGGAATTTGGTTCAACAATTGGTTTATTTTTGGGACATATATGGTTTGGTCTCTGGTTTAGACATTATACCGCTATAATCCAGAATCGGGGAGATATAGCTTTTGAATTTTCGACTCGGGGGGAAATTAGTTTCGAACTTTTATTTCGGAGAAAAATAGATTGAGGGTAAAGAACGGACTCTATCTAATTCGATACGGTAATTCCCATGGGGAAATAGACCGTCTGCCCAGAGCACGACTCTAAACTTAAGTCTTTCTGAATAAAATACAAACACTAGTCACGGACTTTTCATTACACCATTTTACCTAGTTTTTTTTGTGTCGCTCTACTTTACAATTTTTATTGCTATCGTGAGAAAAGTTAAAGGTAGATTTAGTTTACGTTGTGTTGTAGTTGGGAAAAAAGTTAATATACAAAAAGAGAAACTAGAAGTAGGGAGAATACGCTTTGTTCAAAAACAAAAAAAAAAAGAAGTAGGAGAATACGCGTGAAGGGTATTTCACAGATCTTTGATAGGAGAAAAAACGATAAAAAAACATTGTATATCAAACGCGTTGTTATAATTGTTGATGTTTGGTTCCTGTCCCCAATTTTATTGGGTTGTTTACATTATTAAAAGTTTAAAACATGTTCACTAACGAGAGATTGCTGCCCGTTGCAGTATGACCGTTGGTCCATCTTTCTTTTTCCTTTAAAAGGACTCATATGAATATCTCAATCAGCATAAAGGTAACAAATTAAAATGAATGAAACAAATGCAGCGGAACAAAATTTGAATATTGACTTAAACATAACAGTGTGATGATACTCTTACAGTTTCATTATTTTTAAACCAAAATCATATAGTACTTAACTCTTTAAAAAAAAAAATCATATTATATAGCATAATAAGTATTTCTTTTGTTTTACTTTGGTGGATCCATGCTTCGAACTATCTTCGGCGATCTGTCGGGATTCTGATCAGTGAAATATTTTTTTTTGGGTTGAAATGTGCCAATATCCCCAAAAATGCCAATTTGGGTAGATTGTCGACTTGTGCCACAAATGTTATATTCCATGCAATAATTAATTAATGCAGCAAAAACCAAAAACAAAAAAAAAAACACAATTTTTCGTAAAACTTTGTTTTATTGGGTATTCGATTAATTTAATTTTTAAGTAGTATAAAAAATGTACTATAAAATAACAAAAATATATTCTCACGGGGGTTTGTGACTGTGTGTAAACCTGTAACCGGCCGGATCCATTTGTGTGTAAGAGACTACTCGTGTTATAGTTGTCTTCCAGCTCATCCAATTTCCACTACTACTCATGATCCTTAATTTTTTGTTATTCTATTACACTTCCACAGCTAATTTAAATGTTGTTGAAACATCATTGAATAGAGACGACTAATGAAAAAAATAATACAATGAACTTTACTTAAAAATGTACTTAATAATTTACAAATATATTCGAGGATTCGTGTAAAATTTCTCACTCTTTGCTTAGGATAAATCCCACGAGCACAAAACCTAGATTTTCCATTTACTTTTTTGGTTGTCAAAAAAAAAAAAAAACTAAATGGGCTTGAAGTAGGCCCATAAATCTAAAATTAGAATGTTGAGTTTTTAATTTGACGACCAGAGATTTGAGAGAAGAAGAAGACACAGCTCCTCAAAAGTGGGCTCGTTCTGTCTGCTTCGGTCCCTGCAGATTTCGAAATCGTTTTTTTTTCTTTTTCTTTCTTTCTTTCTTTTTCCATCTGAAAATTTTCTCACACTTTCTCGGCAAAATTCCCGGAAAAAAGCACTCGATCAGCAGCAGGTAATATAGTAATACTATCCCACCCCGTTGAAAGCTTCCTCCACGAATTATTCGCCTGTAGTTTTCCTAAAATAATTTCATGTTCTTTTCGATCTAAATGGGATTTAACTCGATTGTGTCCCCCTCTCAGTGTTTAGGTTTTGATGTTCTGTAATAGGAAGCATTTTCACTTTTTGGTCAAAATTTCTGTCTTTTTTATATCTTCTCTTACAGAGCTGCAACTGTTTCTTGAAGTATGTTGTAGCTTCTTCTATTCATTAATCCACTCTTGGGGGAAATCTATTCTATTGTTTTATTATTTGCTTCAAATTAGTGACCGTTGGGAATGTAAAGGTCACTCCTTTGGTCTTTCCTTGTGTGTTGTGTTCCTAAATAAGTAATAAGTTTGAAAAAAATTTGTGTAACGGTAACAGATGGTCAGGAAGGAAGATGTGGATTTCTATTGCGGGTTTTCAAGGAAAGAGCTTCAGAGTTTGTGCAAGAAGTATAATTTGCCTGCCAATAGATCAAGTTCGGATATGGCTGAATCATTAGCTTCTTTTTTCGAGGTATTTTATAGCTTNTTTTTTTTTTTTTTTTTTTTTTTTATAGTGTAAACGGAAATAAATAAAAGTTGTAGCTTGAAGTTAATCTGAAATCATTAGTATGCATCTTCTCATGCCTTGTTTTGTAGATCATTAATATGGTCACATGTCTTGTTGTTTCTCTTCATGTTGGGCAGCTAATCATATGTTGTTGTATCTAACAATTGCAGAAAAATGGTTTGAACTCGGTAGGCTTTGGGTTCCCTGGGAATCAACATAGTGTAGCTACGACATCTAGAGCACCAGCGGATAGAACATGGGATGTTAGAAGAGGTTTGGTGTATTTATCTCTGTTGCTTAAAATTTTACTCTTGTCTCATTTATATTATTCCATTTATAAAGTCTGGTTATATGTTATTGTAGATTCTAATGGTAAAGAATTGGATAAAACTAGAGAGGATTGTGTTCAAGGTGCAGTGCCTAGAAGTCCAGGCTTTGTCCTTGGGGACAATACACCGTATCAGGTTCGATTCACTTTGTTTTTGAGAGTATCTATTTGCATGAAAGTGAGTATCCATTTGCTTAGATAAGTCAGGAGTAGTTTTCATTTCGTTGTTTTTTCCTTGAAAGACTTAATAAAATGCCTTTTATGTAAAGATGTACAAGAGTCATATCGTTATAATGTAGGATAGTTTCTCAAAGAAATTTATTGATATAGGTGCATCAGTGTTTTTGTCCTTTATTAACGTTCCTTAATTCTCTGCCACTCTTCTGCTGGCCAACTTCTAACGTCTCTTAAATGTTTCTGCTGAAAATGCAGGAAAGT
Source organism: Camelina sativa (assembly GCF_000633955.1). NCBI lineage: Eukaryota > Viridiplantae > Streptophyta > Magnoliopsida > Brassicales > Brassicaceae > Camelina > Camelina sativa. Next base: position 2,463,906 of record NC_025691.1, read on the forward strand.
AATGGAAATGGTGGTTTGATTGATTCTGCATGTGCACCTCCATATATGAGGACACTGAATGAAAAGGGCCCAACAACTAACTCCAAGAGAACAGATTCTCGGCTAGAAGATAGAATGAGAGATGTAGACAGTGGTGATAGTGCTAGTTCGTCTTCGTTTGAGTTTCATGTCAGTTTGGAAGAGGGTATTAGCCTTTCAGTTGATCTAAATTTCAATCCATCAGATTGGATTAATAGCATGAGGGATGAGGTCAATGTATGTGATAGCATGCGTCGAAGAAAACCCCCACATTCTGACCTTGGCATTGATAGTGCTACAGAATGTAAGAAACAGAAGACTTCAGGGCTAAACACAGATGGGCGTGTAATGAGAGAATCATCTGTAAGTCCGACAATGAAAGAAAATGCTCAATTACCTTCTGATCATCATTCCAATGGTGAACGGTCTCTAGCGGTATCTGCTATAGAACCATGCAGCAGAATTAAAGAGGGCTCAGACACTTGCAAGGAAAAAAAAGGGATTGACTTGTCCGTACCTGATTCTTTAGTACCTGGCCAGATTGTATCATCTTGTGTCGAATCGTATAGCAAAAGCTGCTGTGTAAATCCAGTGGACTTGGACTGTGTCATTCCTCCTGAGAAGAAGTCAACAAGTGATTCTATTATGGTTGCTGCAGAACAGAATCATCTACCTGGTGATCATCTTATTGAAACTCCGGGGAATCCATCCATGGAAAGTTTTCACAAGGTCGGAAACTCAAGTACTGTTATATGTCCACGGGGAGCTGGTTCTGAACTATCATCATCAGAAGCAGAGGCTTATCATTCAAACCTGCCGTGTTCTCCTCGTAAGACCAATAGATCCTCAACCATATCTTCTCCAGAGTTCATAATCGATAGAGAGTCCACTAGTTGTTCTGAGTCATTCAAGTTCCGGTGCAATGGAGGCAAAAACTGTCTGCCACCAAATACTGAGGAGCAGGTAGAACATCTCCTTTCTAATATATTCGCTACAAGCAATAAACACAATAGATGCCTTATCCTATGCCTTGTTTCTTCCTTCGCAGGAAAAGAGTGAAGTTTTAAGTGAGCAGGCGCGGTCAGAGTGACTTGTATGAAAATGAAAGCATCTATTATATTGTATAATATTGTTCAAGTAATAGGAGAATGGCTATATACATGATGTAGAGATAGTCAAGAAATGGCCTTTCCTCTGACCAAGTGGTTTCTTCTGCTGCTTTTTTTATGAGGTATGATTTTGTGCTCTCTCTATAAACATATGAGTGGTACACAAAAAATAATGAAGATATATGAAAAGTTATTTTTGGTTGTGGGCTTGCACTTAGGCCATCAAGTACATGGAGATTCTCAGATTCCATTAAAAACATTGGGTCGATTATTACTGAAGGATTTTGCAGTGAGCCAGTGACCTAGAGAGAAGTCAGTTTTAGGTCAGTATGCAATTCTTTTTGGTTTCGTCTATTTTTTTTGTTTCAAGGCTGTAAACGCAATTCTATGTTGTTATACACATCATTTATAGACCAATGTATGAGATTAGCTTACAGACCAATGTTGCAGACACTCGTGTTGTTGAATAGAAGCAAAGATCTGACTGTAAGGGAATGAAACATGTTGGAGTAACATCCTCGGAAAAATATGATGTTGTTATCATGTGTACTCGCCACATAGTTCTAAAGAGAGAAGCTCCTGTTTACACAACATATGAAGAATATCATCTATGTTTATACTTAAGAAATCTAAGGCTTAGTGTGTCTCAGGTCTGCAAAGTAGTAAGTAAATATGGACCCGTTTCGTTAGCATGTGAGTAGCACGTGACTGGACAGTTCTTATTATTAGAATCTGAACCATTTTAGTTAGTTGAGTGTATGATTTTAGAATCAGTAAAGGCCTCTCTCTCAACTTGAGGCCCTCAAGTCAACAACTTCAGAATTTTTCAACTTTCAGTAGGAAGCACATATGAGTCAACTCAAGATTTTCAATTTTGGTCTCTTGTGTGTGTTTGAAATCTTGAGTCTAAAGAGGACAAAACATTTCTTTTGAGGGGCACAAGGAGATGAAGAGGAAGAAGACAAAAGAGGATGTTTGTGTCTCGAGAAACAGAGTTGAACTTTAAAAAAAAAAATAAGTGCATGAAACCTCACAAACCATTTACTTATTTGTTGTATATTTTTAAGATTAAAGATAGTTCTAATGTTTCGGTTTGCTCAAAACCAAACACCGACGGCAACGGCGCAAGTAAAAGACATCCCATTAAGAAAAAAGGAAGCTTTGAAGGAATAGTAAATGTCTCCTTAGATTCTTGTGTTAACTCCAATGTGCATAGAGATGGAAATTGACATAAAAACTTTTTGGGTTAGATTGCACAAATTTGGGAAGATTGGGGAAAATTTCGAATAAATAAAAATGTAAAAACGAGAAAGCAAGAAGAAAAAATTTGGTAACATTAACTCTTTATATTAAATGGCGTCACCTACATTTGCCATTATTCAGAAGCAGCAAGTTTTGGTCGCATTTAATGCAATCTCAGTACTACTACGTGACTCTCTGTGATAAGCAGCTCCAATGTCTCTCTCTTCTCCTTCTCTCTTCGCTCTGGGTTTCTCAAGATTTTCATGAGCTACTGCTTAATGTATAACTCTAGCTCCCCACTTTCACCACTCAATTCCTCTTTTTACACTTCTTTAGTCGGCCAAAAAAAACAAAAAAAAATTGGAAGTTTTTGGAGAAGCTTAGCTTTTTTAAAAAGGGTCTTTGAGGATGTTATGATGTTGTTACTTTGCGGTCTGAGATCTTGAAAAGGGGTAAGTTTCTTTTTGTTTTTCCGCTGCAGAAGAACAGAGAGCCAAGAGAGGTCCTTCTTTGATATGGTTATCTGAATTTTCCTACTTTGTTTCCTAAATCTTCGGAGTCTGTCTTGCTGCTGGTTCCTTTGTTTCTTCGACACTAATTCAGCTCTCATTGCTAGAATTTTCTTTCATATGTTGCATGCCCTTGATTTCAGTTTCGTTCTAAAGATCACAGTTTTGTGAACTTCTTGGTGGTGACTGGTTTGCTACTTACCACCAATCAAGGGTCACACTCTTTAGTCAATCTATGGAATGTCTCAGAAAGTGAACGCAGTAAGTAGCTAAGAAGCGTTTGCGTTGACTTTGAAAAGTAACTAAGAATGAGAATGTTCGAAAGGAGAGCAAGGGAGTGGACTCTCCTTGTAAAGCTTGTGCTTTTCACTAGTATATGGCAGCTTGCTTCAGCTCTTGGTTCAATGTCTTCGATTGCAATTTCCTACGGAGAAGGTGGTTCTGTATTATGTGGTCTGAAATCTGATGGGTCTCATCTTGCGGTTTGCTACGGATCAAACTCAGCGATCCTCTATGGGACTCCTGCTCACTTCCAGTTCATCGGTTTAACGGGTGGAGATGGGTTTATGTGTGGGCTTCTGATGCAATCTTATCAGCCGTATTGTTGGGGAAACAGTGCGTTTATCCAAATGGGAGTTCCTCAACCGATGATCAAAGGAGCTGAATACTTAGAAGTTAGTGCTGGTGATTACCATCTTTGTGGTTTGAGGAAGCCTATAGTGGGAAGAAGACAGAGCAGCAACGTTTCTTCTTCTTCTTCCCTTGTTGATTGTTGGGGATACAATATGACCAGAAACTTTGTCTTTGATAAGCAGATACATTCTCTCTCGGCTGGCGCGGAGTTCAACTGCGGGCTGTCCTCTAAAGATAAGTCTGTTTTCTGTTGGGGAGACGAGAACAGCAGCCAAGTAATCAGTTTAATCCCAAAGGAAACAAAGTTTCAGAAAATTGCAGCTGGTGGATACCATGTCTGTGGCATTCTTGACGGGTTGAATTCGAGAGTGCTCTGTTGGGGAAAGAGCTTTGAGTTCGAAGAGGAGATCTCAGGGACATCCACAGGGGAACAGATTCTTAATTTACCACCAAAAGAGCCACTCTTGGCAGTGGTTGGTGGAAAGTTTTATGCTTGTGGAATCAAACGTTATGATCATAGTGCGGTTTGCTGGGGTTTTTTCGTTAATCGGAGTACACCTGCTCCTAAAGGTATAGGCTTTTATGATCTTGCAGCTGGGAATTACTTCACTTGTGGAGTTCTCTCAGGGACTTCTATGTCACCTGTTTGTTGGGGTCTTGGTTTCCCTGCTTCTATCCCTTTAGCTGTCTCACGGGGACTCTGTGTAAACACTCCTTGCCCACCAGGAACTCATGAACTCAGTAACCAAGACAACTCGCCTTGCAAAGTGCCTGGATCTCATATTTGCGTGCCATGTAGTCCTAACTGCCCTACTGAAATGTATCAGAAAAGCGAATGCACGGAGAGATCTGATCAGGTTTGTGTTTATAACTGCTCGAGCTGCTTCTCATCTGAATGCTCCTCAAACTGTTCTTCTGCGTCTACTAATGGGGGAAAGGCAAGAGGAAAATTCTGGTCACTGCAGCTACCTATTGCAACTGCAGAGATTGGCTTTGCTCTCTTTTTGGTAGCAGTTGTCTCGATAACAGCGGCTTTATACATTCGGTACAGATTGAGGCATTGTAGGTGCTCGGAAAATGATACAAGGTCTTCTAAAGATTCAGCCTTTACGAAAGATAATGGCAAAATCCGTCCTGATCTTGATGAGCTGCAAAAGCGCAGAAGGGCTCGAGTTTTCACTTATGAGGAACTTGAAATGGCTGCCGATGGATTTAAAGAGGAATCAATAGTGGGGAAAGGGAGTTTCTCATGTGTCTACAAAGGTATACTGAGAGATGGAACCACTGTTGCGTTGAAGAAAGCGATAATGTCATCAGACAAACAGAAGAATTCAAATGAGTTTCGCACGGAGCTCGATCTGTTGTCAAGACTCAACCATGCTCATCTTCTCAGCCTTCTCGGATACTGCGAAGAAGGTGGAGAAAGGCTTCTGGTTTATGAGTTTATGGCACACGGCTCACTGCACAACCATCTTCATGGAAAGAACAAGGCCTTGAAAGAACAACTAGATTGGGTCAAACGAGTGACGATTGCTGTCCAAGCTGCTAGAGGAATCGAATACTTGCATGGTTACGCCTGCCCTCCCGTGATTCACCGGGATATTAAATCATCAAACATTCTTATAGATGAAGAACACAATGCTCGAGTAGCTGATTTTGGTCTCTCCTTACTTGGTCCTGTTGATAGTGGCTCTCCTTTGGCAGAACTACCAGCAGGAACTCTCGGTTACCTCGATCCCGAGTACTATCGACTGCACTATCTCACAACCAAATCCGATGTGTACAGCTTTGGAGTCCTGCTTCTAGAGATCCTAAGTGGAAGAAAAGCCATAGACATGCACTACGAAGAAGGGAACATAGTAGAGTGGGCGGTTCCTTTGATCAAAGCAGGAGATATAAACGCACTCTTGGACCCGGTCTTGAAACATCCATCTGAAATTGAAGCTTTGAAAAGAATCGTGAGCGTGGCTTGCAAATGCGTGAGGATGAGAGGGAAAGATAGACCGTCGATGGATAAAGTGACAACAGCGTTGGAACGAGCGCTTGCACAGCTAATGGGGAACCCGAGCAGCGAGCAGCCAATATTACCAACTGAAGTAGTGCTTGGGAGCAGTAGAATGCACAAGAAGTCATGGAGGATCGGTTCAAAAAGGTCTGGTTCCGAGAACACGGAATTTAGAGGCGGATCATGGATAACTTTCCCAAGTGTGACATCATCGCAGAGGAGGAAATCATCGGCCTCTGAAGAAGATGTAGTGGAGGAGGATGAAGGGAGGAAACAACAAGAAGTCTTGAGGAGTCTTGAGGAAGAGATAGGGCCAGCTTCTCCTGGACAGAGCCTATTCTTGCATCATAATTTCTGAAAAGAAAAATGAAAAAAGTGTTTTCTCAAGTTTTTAGTAACAATGACATATATATAAGATATTTTACTCTGATGTATAATGTGTTCCTTAAGGCAGGAATGTAAAGAGGCAGAGAGACTCTTCAAGGAAGAATGTATGAAATTTTCCTTAACTAATTATTACCAAGTTATTTTTTGTATAAGTGATCTTCCCTTGAGAGTTGAGACCAAGTCCTCGATAGTGTTTATGTTTGCACTGAACAAAGTTAACAATCAAATACAACAAGTCACTTAAAAGGAAAGGAAAAAAGTGAAAAAGTGCCCACACGCAGGATCGAACTACGGACCTTCAGTTTACAAGACTGACGCTCTACCACTGAGCTATACGGGCTCTTTGCTTCACGCTTTTCGATAAAAATTATTAGTCTTCACTTGTGAGAGATAATGCCATTTTACCTTCTCGCAAGAATTCATTATTAAAACTTAAAAGCAAAATATCTTACAAGACCTCAAGAGCAGAAGAGACAAAAGCTCAAACCGGTTATACAAATCCGGGCAACGGAGATAGCAGAAACAAAAAAAATACAAATGCTACGATTATGAAATTTTTACTTCTAAAAAGCTTCCCCTTATCTATGCTTTTGAAAGACGTTATGCTATTTATTATTGCCAACAATTAAATAATTACATGGAGAAAAGATAGTTTTATTGAGAGGTTGAAGTTGAACTAGTGTAGGCAGATGAATGTAAATAAACGATACCAATATATATATATGCACATAAAAATATATATATTGTAATTTTACATTAAAAACAAAAAATTGAAAATGATATAAACTTGTGACTCAGAGCGACGACAAATAATTTTTTTTTTTTCAAGCACAAAGTGGAAACAAAAGTGGCGCTTTCTTTACTCTCTTTAGCTCCAGACAGAAGGGTTTCTAAATTGGACAGCCATTGCACTCAGCAGAAATCTGACAAGTTGTTCTCTTTCTACCACTTTCTCCCTCTTCAATTCAAGGTGCCGAACCTACAAACCACAAATCTCAGGGTCATTTTTCACGGATCTCTTCAATAGTTAAAATGTTGTATTTCTTACCTTTACAAACTCTATTTGACTTTCAGCCACTCCAGACTCTGTGATGATCACCAGACATTTGATTTCATGTTCGTTTGCATATTCATACTGCTCTGTGAGACTTGGATCAGGTGTTGGAACAAACTCAGCCTATCAATACATACACGGACATGTTATTAGATGTAACACAGATTGATTAATATCCAAACAAATCTATGAACAAAACA
>NC_025691.1:2472048-2503739 GCF_000633955.1 Camelina sativa
CACGGATCTCTTCAATAGTTAAAATGTTGTATTTCTTACCTTTACAAACTCTATTTGACTTTCAGCCACTCCAGACTCTGTGATGATCACCAGACATTTGATTTCATGTTCGTTTGCATATTCATACTGCTCTGTGAGACTTGGATCAGGTGTTGGAACAAACTCAGCCTATCAATACATACACGGACATGTTATTAGATGTAACACAGATTGATTAATATCCAAACAAATCTATGAACAAAACAAGCTTTCACCTTAATACTTTTTTCCCATAGTTCCGCAACTAGCTCCATGCGTTGGGACAGTAAACCGCCACCTCCTCTTGAACAAACAAGTACACTGGTGCTGACTTCATTTCTGCAAGTTCAATACATATCAACAAAGGTGTTTCCATTTTAGATCATGAAAGGGATTCAGAAGGAACAACGAACCTAATAGGCCTTAGATCCATAGGAAGATGCTGAAATATTGTCTCCAGTGCAAGACTAACGCCAACAGCGCCAGGGAGATTCATTTTCTGGATCCAGTGACAGACAAAAACACATAACCTTGTTTTACCATTTCACATTGACACCAGTGAATAAGAGGATAAATATCAATTTCTCTTCTCGGTTTACAGTTCATACACTGAGACCAAACCAAGCATCTTTTAAGTGAATAAAGAGGCGAAAGTCAAAATTCTTCTTTACATTAGTAATCATAATAAATGCTAGATATCTTAACTTCTCAAATATGAAATTATGTGGAAAGAACTTACATATTCACGAGCACACACTTCCTGCACCAAAAAATCATAACGACCACCAACAGCAAGTAAAACGCCATCATTAGATGTCCCAGAGCTATTTTCTTTGGTTAAGAAAACCTAGCAAAATTTTGTATGGAGTTCACAGAATCAAAGATATTAAACATACAATCACCATAGCAAATTATATTGTAAAAAGGATGATATCAAACTGACAGTCTACTGATAAACAGGGTTTTACCATTCAAGAGCTAATTCTATGAGAATAAATTTCTAAATTTTTAGTTCCTCTTTTATGAAGAACTCTAATCAGAATCAACAACAAGCTAACATCAACTAATCATCTATAAAAAACAATCTCTTTGCCTGTTACCCAAATAAGCATACCGATCACTATAACCAACACATTCAGCTATTAAACATCCAAAAACCTAACAAAGACCCAAAGAATCCCCACGTTCAATTGTACCTGAAAAAACAAATTCCGGTGATAACTTTCAGTAGGTGGCATCAGAACATCAATATGAACATGCTCTTCTATCCTCCAGACTCTCAGGTAGGTTAACAGGTTTGACAACTCATCTAGTGCTTTACGTGTAGGTCTATCTGCAGCAAAATGAAACCAATAACAATCTGGTTCAAAAGTTTAGGGAAAGAGAAGGTTAGATCGTACCAGCACGCAGCGCCCCTCTTAAACGAGGAAGTGCTTGATCTGCAGCTCCACAAAACCTTGAAGCAACAGTCTGCAGTCTATTGACAAGAGCTTCAGGTAACTTCAACTCCTGTTAAGCAGGAGATTCCGAGTAAGACATAGAAGACTATACTATTAATATGTGATATGTGGCATGTTACTATAATTCCCAACCACGCATAGGTTATTGTGTAGCCTCGAACCTGCAGAAGTTGACGTCTTATGAAAACCCACTTTAGCTTCCGCTCAGATGACTGAGGACGCAAGGATCCCATCATGGAAAGAAGCTTCAATTCGAAAACAGGAAAAAGATTTTGGTCAAGATACTGATAAAAACCAATTGATACAATGACCATATCCTTGAACTAACAATAACCATACCTCTGCAACCTTTCGTCTATGCTCTGCCTTAATTCCTGCCCAGGACCAAATCGCATCCAGCAAATCTCCATGATTCAAATGAATGTCACAAGATCCGCGATGAAATATGTGGGTTTTGATGTCCACTATCACCTGCAAAGTTGGTGGATTAAAACGGTGCAGGAGATGCAAACTCTCTGTAGCAAAATGCATAAGGGAGGAGAATAAGCAAATAACTATTCATTTTTCACGTTAGTGTCCCAGAAAANTTCAGGTAACTTCAACTCCTGTTAAGCAGGAGATTCCGAGTAAGACATAGAAGACTATACTATTAATATGTGATATGTGGCATGTTACTATAATTCCCAACCACGCATAGGTTATTGTGTAGCCTCGAACCTGCAGAAGTTGACGTCTTATGAAAACCCACTTTAGCTTCCGCTCAGATGACTGAGGACGCAAGGATCCCATCATGGAAAGAAGCTTCAATTCGAAAACAGGAAAAAGATTTTGGTCAAGATACTGATAAAAACCAATTGATACAATGACCATATCCTTGAACTAACAATAACCATACCTCTGCAACCTTTCGTCTATGCTCTGCCTTAATTCCTGCCCAGGACCAAATCGCATCCAGCAAATCTCCATGATTCAAATGAATGTCACAAGATCCGCGATGAAATATGTGGGTTTTGATGTCCACTATCACCTGCAAAGTTGGTGGATTAAAACGGTGCAGGAGATGCAAACTCTCTGTAGCAAAATGCATAAGGGAGGAGAATAAGCAAATAACTATTCATTTTTCACGTTAGTGTCCCAGAAAAACCATCATAACACTCACTACATTTCCTCCAAAAGTTGGCAGTGTGACTTATAAACCATGTAATGATCATTAACTCAATATATAAAAATAGAAGATTCATTTCATTTATATCGTGAATAAAATGATAAAGGAATTCGATATGGCCGAGTGTAATGAGCATCTTTTGGTCTGGTNGCTTCCGCTCAGATGACTGAGGACGCAAGGATCCCATCATGGAAAGAAGCTTCAATTCGAAAACAGGAAAAAGATTTTGGTCAAGATACTGATAAAAACCAATTGATACAATGACCATATCCTTGAACTAACAATAACCATACCTCTGCAACCTTTCGTCTATGCTCTGCCTTAATTCCTGCCCAGGACCAAATCGCATCCAGCAAATCTCCATGATTCAAATGAATGTCACAAGATCCGCGATGAAATATGTGGGTTTTGATGTCCACTATCACCTGCAAAGTTGGTGGATTAAAACGGTGCAGGAGATGCAAACTCTCTGTAGCAAAATGCATAAGGGAGGAGAATAAGCAAATAACTATTCATTTTTCACGTTAGTGTCCCAGAAAAACCATCATAACACTCACTACATTTCCTCCAAAAGTTGGCAGTGTGACTTATAAACCATGTAATGATCATTAACTCAATATATAAAAATAGAAGATTCATTTCATTTATATCGTGAATAAAATGATAAAGGAATTCGATATGGCCGAGTGTAATGAGCATCTTTTGGTCTGGTACCTTGAGGACTTCTGCCTCCGTCAGGGACGGTGTGCCTCCAACAATGTCAAAGTCCGCCTATTGGCAATCAAAACATTTATGAGCACATCCTCTTTTTGACAGAGAAAATAAATGGTAAAATGGACAGCATTTATCTTAGCAGGATGTGTGAGCACAATACCTGAAGACATGGATTTGGTGGAGAATGGCCAATTGCTCTCCTGTAAACATGAGATATTTCATATCGCTTGAATGAGGATTTCTGCATTGCAAAATTGAAGTGTGCCAAATTAGCTAAATAAAGCACTATGACTATGACTTGCTCAAAATCCAAATCATTCCTTTCAAACTTTATTTAAATGATGTAAGAGTACGCAATAAGTGTAATGAGCATAACATAGTCTCCAAAAATTAATAGTATTCTTAATTCAAATATCCTAGATCTGTTCGTTCAAAATTAGACCTTACTACCAACTGACTCTAAACTCACTAGAGAAAATCTCAAACAGAAAGTCGTACCAATTATATGAGCACTATTCTGTTTAACATACCAGAAACAGAAGAAGGATAAACATAAGAAAAACCGCACCTGATTTACGTTAATCCAATGCACAAAAGGCAGTCGTAGCTCATAGCATAGTTCAAGCATATCTCCTCCATTGGTCAAAAGTTTTACAGTTTTCCTTCAGAGGGAATATAAAAGTTAGATCAATATCTAGTTTGAATGACAGATAATGAATAGCACCAAGTAAACAGGTATACCTGCTAAACTGGGGACAATCACCAAGTAAACGCATTGGGATGACCTCCAGATGCTTCGCACAATGCTGCCTAAAGACTTCCTTTGTGATTTCAACAACATAATCACGAAGCTCTGTATTCATCTCTGTGTACTGAACATAACTATCATCTGCACACAGTCTCGATCTACTAGACTGATGGAATTTCGTCTCTAATACTTCTTCATCAAATATCACATTTACTACTCTATCATAAACATTTGAATCTTCAGAAGTTTGCATTATTCTTAATATATCTGAAATTTTTAAAAAAGAAAGGGGTTACTTGATGTCAGGTGAAAAAGACCGAAAAAAAGAGGATATGATTTTGAGAAAGAATCAACATGTCATCAAAATAAAAGTGAACATATCCACTACTAACACCAGCTCGAGTAATTTGTATGCTTTATGAGCTAGTGACCTAAACAGACAGACATCCGAATTAACAGCAATTGTAGACAGCCAATTTACGAATTTTTTTCAGCGAAATGGAGACAATACAAGACTATGGATTGTTTAGCCATAGTAGGAAAACATCACAGATCAGATGAAAATCCCAAACAACAAAGAACGTTCATTTGATATTGACTCAAATAGATAACTGAAATGAACTTACTATCTAGTAACTCAGATTCCATTCTGGGAGGAAATGCATGCTGAAGAAGTTCTGTCGCAGAGGGGCGATCAGATGGACTTGGAGACATTAAACGCCGCAGTAGAGAAGCCTGCTGGGGAAATTCATTTACCCATTTGAGAGGTAGTTCCCCTTTCAGCTTCAGATTAGTTAAAGTAATGTGTCTCTCCATGGCGGTTCCAAAAGGGTGCCAAAGTTCGAAGAACACAACCCCTAAGCTATACATGTCGGCCTACAATTTAAAAACATCATTTAGAAACACAGACATAAGAAGAAATAATAAAAACCTTAGGACCAGAAGAAAAAGTAAATAAAAACATTTTCTGGATAAGACTCCGCCAAAGCACCAACAGCTACTAACCTTTTCATCAATCTTAGGCCAACCTTGCTCAATTTCAGGTGCTGTGTAAAAGTAAGTACCGGCTTGACCAGTACTATCAACCCCACTTCCAGCCACATCCATAGAGACACCCCCATCTTGATCCAACTGTTCCAGCTTCAGGAACTTTGCTGATAAGGTAAGAAAATGCATGTATCAATCATCGTTTCTTTTTTTCCATTCCACATGTCGAATAATCACAGTATAATGAGATGACTAGGTTGATTCTTATATTCAAAGACTTGAACAACATAGCAAACTTTTCAAGGATAAAACGCAAAAAATCCAGCATGACAAGGAACCTACCTTCGTTACATTATTAAAGAGCTTTAAGTCTAACACAGAGAAGCATGTGGACAACAGACATACCAAGAAATTAAGCAAAGAATAGCATTAGGTAGGGAAGCATACCAAGACCAAAATCCCCAATTTTGATATCATTTCGGGCGTCAAAGAAAATATTGTTCGGTGTAAAATCACGGTGAATTATTCCTTGTCCATGGATATGAGCTAAGCCTTCTACAATTTGGCGACTTAAGTGCCACGCAAAATCTTTGTCGAAGTGATTATATGATTCAAAAACCTGGCGGAGAGTCCTTGAACATTATATGAACAGAAAAAGTAAGAAGAGAAAGCAACCAAAAGCTAGACTACAAAAAAACTAAAACGTTATATAGACGAGATGAAATGCACTGATCCACAATTTTATAGAAACATCTGACATTTTAGATCATTCTACTTTGCATATATATTTCTTCGACCACTAATATATGTAAATAAGTAAGCGTAAGAAAGCGAGGAACTTAGAAATAACTCATAGCTCACAATGTCAAAATTCAATATATTTAAGTTTCAACAGCTCAAGATATGGGTGGGGTGAAATTATAAGAGTTTATGTTGGGATTATAAACTCTTTACCTTGGACAATACTCCATTTGAATATATAGATAAGTTGACTCAAGCTTATTGTCCTGCTCAGGAATTTCAGTTGACACTGCACCCGAGTAACTGAACATTGAACTCCCTGCAGTTTTTGATCCCCAATTTGCGCCAGCATAAGGATCAGCAACTCCTGTTTCGAACCAGGCCTAGTTTCATGAAAAATTAATATCATTAACAAATAGATCATAGGCAAAAATAATAGCACTAAGCAGCGGAAATTCTATGACAACAAGATGTACACGTGGTGGTATCCAATATAAAGATATCTCACTGAAAATAGTCATTACTCAGTATAAAATTCAGATGAGCAGAAAAGACCTTTACCTGATAGTAACGTACAACATGCTGATGCTGCAAACGGGAAAGTGTTGCTACTTCTCTGAATACATCATAATGAGCAAATGTAGAAACAATTTTAGCATCATACTCTAGACCAATAGATATCAAGTATAATTTGAACAGTCTTCTCACTTACCGCTGTATCCGATTGTTGACAGGTATCTCTTTGTCCTTCAGTCGAATTTTCTTCATTGCATATTGTCTTCCATCCAGTTTATTTTTGCACAAGACAACGCGGCCGAACCCACCTTGGCCTGCGAACAAAGAGTTTCAGCAAAGAGAAGGAAAACTACTTACTCTAAACAAAACTGCAGAACAATATGTTAAGAAAGTGGACAATTTTCTGCAGAAGTTGAGACGCATCTAAATAACTAATGAGTAACATCTTGCAAACCCTTGTGCAAAGACACTGCTGAATTTGATCAAGTTCACACAGAGAAATAACGTCATATCGTTCATATATATATCAACCTTTAAAACTAGAAAGAGAAAGAAAAGCATAATAGAGAATATACCAAGGGGTTTCAACTCTTCAAAATCATTGAGATACCGTGAGCTGGGGAGTGAGGCCTTTGGCTCGCCAGAATCAGAAGGTGGCTCCCAAAACTGAGGAACACTGGTTGAGGCCTTAAAAGATACAATTAATCAGATGCATTACTTCAAACTCAAATAAAGAATTTATGACGATGAAGTGGCGAAGGGATACGCACCATGTTTTGATTGAATACATGTTCAAAGGCTCTATTAAAGTCTGGAGATGATTTGGAAGCTAAATCCAACACTTCTTCAGACAATATCTGAAATGATTAAAAAAAACATTTAACAGGGTGTTCGGGGAAAAGATGAAGAAGCTTCCCTTAATAGATAGAAAAAATATTGAAAATTTCTATTATTCAAAAGACTTACACCAAGCTGATGCAGTTCATCAGTTATCTGAGGCAATGCATCAGCCAAAGGTCCTCTGGAAGTGCAAGCTACTCGAAGTAAATGGACCATCAACAGATCTTTCTTGCTAATTTGAGGCACTTGATCTTGAGCTAAGGAAACAGAGGACCATGACCCCAGCGACTCACTTTCATAGTTACTGCTGTCGTCTTCAGTTGTCTCATCTTCAGCTGTATCATCTTGAAGATTTGATTCCTGATAAGAGAAACAAGCATATGCAAACAACAACAACGTTAAGCAACCAAAAGTAGATGCATACTTGACAGGAGGTATATGACTCTTCTTTCTTAATTCTTGCTTTGTTGGTCAAGATAAGCCAGTTATCTTGAACTGTATTTATGATGACTAAACCAAAAGACAACGTGCAGAGCTCCCCATTCACATAAATTCTAATTATATTATTTCTGGAGTGTCTCATATGTAAAGGACCAGTAATTGATTTGTTGTGCTCATTCAGACACAGAATTATGCAGAGGCCCAATATCTTAAAAAGGAAAAAAGAGGGATTGAGATAAGGCAGATAGACCTCCCCTCACCTTCTTCTGATTTTGGAAAATTCCAGATTCCATATCGTCACTGAATTTACTTGACTCAGAAGAAGAGATGCTTGTATCATCAACATTATCCTCTTGAACAGTATTTAGTTTGGCAATGGGAGCAGGCAGTGCAACTTCTTCTTTAGCATGGTCTTCAAATCGCTTCAGATTCTTGTCCGGCTTCTCATGCAAAATTCTTGAAGCATCTAGTGGGTGGGATTGTACTGAAGATACTATTCCCCTATTCTCATCTGGAGTCAGACTCCAATTTCTAGCATCTTCCAAGCCACTAAATAGGTCTATAAAACCATAAACAAAAGGTCCACCAGAACACGATTTTGCTTTATTTGAAAGCATAGGTTGCTCAATGAACTGAGCGCTTCGGTGTGCAGTCAAGGATGGAACCTTCAGAAAGACATAATAACATTGTATTTTCAGGAAGAACAACCAATGCCAACATGTACGAGAAGCAATAAATTATCTTTTGACCAGCAGTAAAGGATACTGTGGACAGACTGAATACTTTACCATTGGCATAAACAGTCATTTGGGTGAATATACTTACCGATTCCTCATCATGACTTTCTGGAAGTATTTCTGATAAAAACTCTTGAGCAGCCTCCACCAAGTTGAATATCATAACCCGACCTTCACGAGCATTGGAATTTGCCTGCACAGTATATAATTCTTTGAGTACCTTGTGTCAGCACAGAGCATTTCTGATTATAAACAAAAAAACTGATTCCCATCTCAAACCTGGTCCTCGAGAAGAGATAAAAGCTTCTCAGCATCAGCTGTTGTCAACCCTTGTTCAGGAGTAATCTGCAGCTTCGGGGATTTGTAAGGATATCCTGGTAAGCATCTAGAAGGCAAAAATTAGTTAGAAGGTGGATAATGAAAAGATCGGCATATTTTACTGTTGTCATAGATTCAGAAAGAAGATACTCACCTCACTAAAAGCATAGCAGAGATGTCGATGTCCTCATATCCCATATCTTTCGAGTAAGGCCTGCTCGAATTACAAGAGCTCGGTGGATAAGACGCATTTCTTCATGCATAAATTAAAAAAAAAAACATCACAGCAGCTAATCGGTAAGAAGAAAACCTGAGTTTAATTACTATTTGAGGAGGCGATCCCGAACCTGAAACAATTTTGCAGTCCTCTTGAAATATTGCAGTGCTGAAAACAAAAAAAACGATCCTTCTTTCTGTTAAAATTCACATAGAGGCTCATTCTTGTAGTCCATTTTTAAAACAGAAAGAAGTGACTAGCTCTAGTCCTAATTTCACACAGATGTTAAGTAAAACCTACTACACATCTTTAACAACATATACAACAAAAAAAATTGCTATTGTTGTCCCCTGTAACACCTGAATAATCAAATCCCATAGTTTAAAGAATAGGTATCTGTCACACAATTTCCAATCATAGCACATATCTAAAGCTCATGGCAACTTCTATCAAAAAACACACAAATCTCCATAAACCCTAAATCTCACATTACCCTGATAACTCGTTTCGTAAAAACCGGAAGAAATTAAAACTTACAGAGCAGTGATCTCCTCAGAGAGAAGTTCATTATCTTCATCATCATTAGATCCATGGTCTTTGAGCTGACCCCTTCTTCCGCTACCTCCGCGTTTCTTCTTTTTCTTCGAACTGCGACCCATTTATTTCCTCAGGCCCAAAACACGCCCTAAATCAATCAAAACACCTTCTCCTCCGATCGTCGGAATAAAAAATCCTCTTCTTCGTCTCCCTTTCTCTCTCTCTCTCAAAACTCCCGCCAAGCAATCTCGATCTACGAATTTGGAGAAAAAAAAAAAAAGGAATTGCGGCGGTGACTGGCGCGGCACTAACAAAAAAGGGTTGTTTATATATATATTCAATAACCAAAAAAAGCCGTCGACTGCGCTCTTCAAAGATGGCGCCATCAGAGACTCAGAGTTCTTTTCTATGTTGATCCTTCCTGTCCAGCACAAACCCTCCAAAACGGCATCGTATTTTTAATCATAGAATAATGCGCCCATGAACCTTAAAACCCATTAAAGGCCCATTATATGTAAGATGTTTACAAAATTGTGACGTGGAAAATAACAGATTTATGACCATTATTGACTGCTTTTTTAAACCAGTATTTGACCAATTTCTATACATTTTCTTTTCCCATTTTAATATCAAAAAATAAACTAAAAAATGTATTTACAATATTATAAGACTTTCATTCATGAACGATAACGAGATAAAAATGACGTAGACATCAAATCTTTTACATTAATATAAGTATTGAAGTATTACTAGAAATCGTATTTATTTATTTTTTGTAAATAATGAAAATTAAAGTAAAGAGAGAAAAAAAAAGAGAATCAGACCTGACCCAAAAGTGACCAATCAGAATCGACCCCGCTTGGTACTTCCTGATCTTCCACACCTTATCTCTCTCTCACTACTTCTTCTTTAAACTCTCCAACTTCGCTCTCTCTCTATCTTCTCTCTGACGTGACTTCTCTCTCTCTTCCTCACTTCAATGGCGACCACAAACTCTCTCCACCACTCTTCTTACACACACCACCGCCACAATCTCCCTTCCCAATCTCATTTCGTACCCACTTCTCTCTCCCTCAAACAACCCACTTCCGCCGCAACATTCTCACTTATCTGCTCTGCTTCTTCCTCCTCCTCCGTGGCCGTCTCCGCCGTCTCCACCGCAAACGCCTCCGCCACGACCGCCGAAACCGCGACCATATTCGACGTTTTGGAGAACCACCTCGTCGGTCAAAACTTCCGACAAGCCGACGAAGAGACTCGGAGATTACTCATTCAGATAGCAGGAGAAGCCGCCGTGAAGCGCGGCTACGTTTTCTTCTCCGAGGTGAAATCAATCTCGACCGAAGATCTCCAAGCTATCGACGATCTATGGATGAAACACAGCGACGGGAGATTCGGATACAGCGTGCAACGCAAAATCTGGTTGAAAGTGAAGAAAGATTTCACAAGGTTCTTCGTTACAGTCGAGTGGATGAAGCTTCTTGATACAGAGGTTGTTCAATACGGTTACAGAGCGTTTCCTGACGAATTCAAGTGGGAGCTTAACGATGAAACGCCTTTAGGACACTTACCGCTCACTAACGCCTTGAGAGGTACGCAGCTTCTCAAATGCGTTTTAAGCCATCCCGCTTTTGCGACTGCTGATGATGATAACAGTGGAGAGACAGAACAAGAGCTTAACAGAGGTGTCGCCGTGGCTAAGGAACAACAGACTGAGACACCAGGAGGAGTAGGAGGAGACAAAAGAGTGTTTAAAACAAACTACACCTTCTAATTAATGGTCTTTCTCCTTTTTATTTTTATTTTATTGATTTGCTGATATTGTCAAAGTATAAACGAATCTCTGTAATCATATATCATCAATTAAAATTGAGTTTCTCTTCAATGGCGGTTTCATTGTGATTATGTATGTAAGAACAAAGTCAGACCATTATTAGTTAACACCAAAAACGAAAACAAGTCTTTCTTGGTTGATCAATGTGTATTCATTCACAAATCTGAAACAACTTTGAATTCCCAGCTGTTCATAAAGGCCTTTTTCGTGTTGTTGTCCAGTCACTTTGCTGATTTGCTGAAGAGAGAGAGAGAGAGAGAGAGAGAGAGAGACTGTGGATGAATACAAAGTTGGCATTTTGGCTCTGTTCAAGAAAGCTGCACCTCATATAGTGTGTGACAAATATCTAAAGAATACGTTGCTGCTTCTGTAGCCTTGTAGTTAATTCTCAATGTAGGCCACACACACGTTACACTTGATGTGGACAGATGCTTTTTTCTCTCGGTCTGTGGTATTCAATGAATAAACGTTTTAGTCATCTGCGTGTATATCTATCAAGAATATGTTTTCTTCCACCATGAGAAAATACATGATCAGGGTTTCAAATTGCATTCTAAAACCGCTACTAGAGGCGGAAAAAAAAAATGATGGTATAATTCTTGGCACTAACTAGTTTCTAGGCACATGGGCAGAGTCGTCGGGTGTGTTGGTGTGAACCGTCACAGGACAGCATTGATTCTGTCCGGGTATACAAACACGCGCCTGGATACTGCAAACCAAGAAAATAAACACACACATGTGGAATCACTCAGTTTATGATTAAGATTCAAAAGTTGAGTCAGGAGAAGCCGATGTAAATGAAATGAAATATTTCACTGACGATTCAGGCACTTAAAGCGCGCATAAGAGAGAATAAAAGATGAAATACCAAATCTCTGGGTGCATCTTCGACAACTTCAGCAGGTTGGTCAGCCCCGGCACTTGCTAAACACGACCCTTTGCAGGTCATGTATCTTTTCATACTAGGCAAACAAAGAAGAAGGGAAAGAACCATATGAATACCAAATTGCAATATATAACTCTCTGAAACATGACTTGATGGTTTGGTTTAAGAGATTGACTCTGGAAAAAGAGTTGCTTAAGAAGAAACTTACACGTCACATTGGTTTAGAAGTGAGAGTTTATTCATCACACACAATTGTCCACGTGACTTGCAAACTGCATCGCATGAATCTCCTTGACTGTGAAACCCAATCCAATAAAGAGTCAAAGGCCACAAAAGCGTATACAATTCAAACGAGTAAGAAAAGCTGAAGGGTGTTTTTTTACCTTCCCACGATTACGTCAATGCCAAGTAGTCTGGTTTCAACTTGTGTGAGATTAGCCCCTGTTTTCAGTTATGTTATTGGATGAAAGTGATAGGGTAGTTAAAAGAAAAAGTAGGGTATCGAAGCTCACCTGAAGCATTTGATGTTAGAGAAAAACAATGGTGAAACTCGCTGTGGTAAGCATTTTCATGAACCTGGAAGTTTCAGGAATAAAAGAAATTACATGAAGTCTCGCTCGTTATTGCTCTATAGGTTCATTATACTTTCATGAACATTCCATCAGTCTCAAATAGAACTTCTCTTACAACACTAAATTGCTCAACTTCATGATATATAATCTCAAAAAAATTCACCAAGAAAAATCCCTAATAACAGAAACAAAAACAGTCAATGGCTTACCACACTCTCAGAATTATGTCGGCACCTCCCAGAACAAAAATCAAACACAGTCTTGTAAGTCCCTGATAATGAAGAAAATAGACGTTAAACTGAAATTTTCATAGGAAAATGACAATTGAAGGAAAAATGGTCATCTTGCAAATGCAAATACATTTAAGCTGCCGTAAAATGACAATTCTACCTGCTGTAGCTGGCTTTGCAACTTTTACTTTAACCACCTGCGCAAGAATCGTCTGCAGAAGATATACTCAATGTGAGTTAAAACAAACAAAAAGATGATGCAAGAACAGAGAGACAAAAAACCAAAGGTTCCATAGAAATAGATATACCCGAGACGGATTCAAGCAGCAAGAAACGCAAAATTCATAAGATTTGCAGCATTGTGAAAGGAGGTTGCATCCACTTCAAGCCAAACCCACAAAACAAAGAAGTCTGATTAACAACACACTAAGTCTTAAAAAAAGATAAGTCTTGTTTAAGATTCATCAAATTGACTCACTGACAAGAGAATCTTTCTCCTTTCCATGGACAACAACGGGTTCGAGATTCCAAAGACAGAGCATCACACACATTGCCTGCAAGTTCCAACAACAACCATTCATTGTAACAAAACAAAAACAAAAACTTTTTCACCACCAAATCTATGTTGAAAGAGACTAAATGTAGTAAGATGGATCTTTGAAGGAGTGAATGGGATAGGAATTTGCTGACCTTCATCATCGGAGATCAAGTATCTTCCTTGGACAGTTGTTCTGCAACTCCGCTCTTCTAAAAATCCGATATCCTTCCTGCAAATCCAATCGAAATCTAAAGGAAATTAATCAAAGAGACAACAAAACAGGGATACGCAAAAACATAGGAACAAAGCTATCACCCAAAAAAACAGTAATCACCTTATTGCAGAAACTCTCAGCGGAAATAAGAAACCCGTGAGATGTAGAAGAGCGAGGAACAGACTGAACCCAGATGTGGACATTCTTGTCGGAGAAAAGAACGAATCTTTCAACCAAATTACGCTTCCCACTTCGACAACTTTAACTTCCAAGCTCCAACGCCTGTATTGAATTTGCAAATTGATTTGTTTTTGTGTGTTTTTTTTGGTTCGGATCAACTTTATTGCTGTAGTTGAATTAAGGAAATCGGCGAGACAAAACCCGGTTATTGAGCTTCTATTGTTGGTTCTGCAAAATCATTGTTGAGAAAGCTTCTTTGAATATCAAAAAAGAAGTGAAAAAAAAAAGAGAATTCAAGATTGTTTTGATATATGAAGACATGTACAGTTCATGTGATTCATAAAGAAGCAGTACATACGGAAAATTAAAAATTAAATTTTGTTCCCAAGTGTGATTTTGGGTCGTCAGTCGTCAGTCACATTGCTGCCACTGTAATCTTGCTCTTCCTCCATGCCCAATAGTTAGCTCTTATAGGATCTACACGACCAAGAATAGTACACACCAGATATGCCAAGTTGGTATCTGGTTCTTCATTAGCTAGAGCTCTCACTGAGTCTCTATGCTCATTCGTTGGTCTTAATCCGTCGCAAAGAAGATCCAAAAGGGTGCTAAGAGCGAATCCATGGAAGCAATCCGTGCGGGAGAGAACATTCAAACAGACTGAGGAAACACTTGGATCACTAATCCAGGATTCTTTGTCGTCTTTGTAAAGACCTTTCAGGTATCGCCATGAGCTCTCGTTTGCGGGATTGGCTAAAATGGCTTTGATTGTGTAGCTTACTTCAGATTCCCTCATAGCTTCTAGGCCTCCCAACAAAGGAGATCGAGTAACGACGTAGTACCTCTGCCAGGTTAAGGGGAACAGAAGTTATTTAAAAGAGTGACTGAATCTATAGATTTGGGGAAACAGAATCTAGTGTATGTATAACCAATCATATTTATACCTGATTCCATGCGGAATTGTTAAAGACGTCAGCTTCAAGGAGCTCGTGACAGTAATCAAGCTCATCTTCCCATCCTCCTAATGCACGTAATGCCCACTGCAGATTGTTTCCAAACATCAAGCAAAAAGATATGTAACACCAACAAGTGAATGCTTTAACAATGTTTGAGATCACAAACCTGCCTATGTGACCAAGCATGATAATGTTTGGCATCAAGTGAAAGTACTCGCCGAGTAAAGCCAAGTTCTCTCCCTGCAACCTCAGGACCCAGTTTCTCAGCAACCCATCGCCGATGATGCCTAGAGAAAAGGAAAAATATTAGCGCAGAAACATGGATCATCATCACACTCAAAAGCACACAACCAAGGGTCAACTTTTCTTAAGCAGCAGATATGTGGCACTCTATGACCTTCACAATGTGTAAAAGAAGGAACTTTGATCTAAAATATCCACGATAGAGCATAATTAAGAACATGGCTGACTCGGCATACACAAAACAGACTCCAAACTTTGACAACAACTTCTTTATAAAAAATCCTTCCTCCACAGTCTATGAAAACTAGGCTGCTATCTCATAAAGCAAACATATACAGTTCTTGGTTCGAAATTGTTCCTCATCAGTCAACTACTTCACGGTATGAAAGACAAACGAGGGATAAAAAAAGGTATGAACTTTACCACAATTGGTAGTTCTTAGAGTTATCCTCAGCAATGCGTTCGATGAACTCGAGTTCTTGATACAAGTCATGATTAAGCGCCCCAAGTACTAGGCGCCTAAAATGCCACACCTTAAAAAGGGGGAAATTATCGTTAGCGGAGAACAAGAACAGGACTAATAAAAGACTGAGATCCATCAAATTTATTAAACCATACGAGTTCAGTTCAGGAACTACTAATGCTCCAATCAAATTCCAACTTGAGATCAGTAGTACTAGGGCTCAGAAGCACCCAACAAAGCATATAAGAAACTTAAAAAAAAAAAAAAAAAAGAATTGATTACTGTGTAGTTGCCGGAGTTTAAGCGGAGCGTTTCTTCAGTGAGTCGAAGTGCGCGAGGAGATCGCTCGTCGGAGAAGTAGATCGCACGGAAGTAATCCATAGTCTCGCGGAACTCATCCTTATAGGCGATCGGCACCACCGGATTCGGACCATCGTCCTGAGTCAACGGGACCACATCTGACCACTCCGACCGCTGGCTTAGTGGCACGGCCTCGTCGAAATCCATGTTACCCGGTCTCATCTCGTTTCCAAAGTCCGAAACCCGAAAGAATAAATTTATAATAAGTCGTCGAAACCGTGTAAGTAATTTTTTTAGAAGAATTTAAATGGGCCGCTTAGCCCAAACCACATGATATAACAGTATATTTTTTTCTTTTGTACTGTTTTTTCAAAAAAAATGCCAAAAACAAGACATGTACTATGAGCATAGTAGATAGACGATACAAGGTAGGATAATATTAAGAGGAGCAAAGAAAAAAAAAAAAGACATGGGTAGTCTTCTTGGTTGTATGATCTTCATTTCGCCACGCTTCAGTCAAATTATTTCTCACACGTTCCATCGAAACCAACTGTGTTCAAAAGGAATTTTGATGTTAATATAATAAAATTCAACTATATATATATATATATATCGGTACTTAAAGAATATGTAGATGATGTACAAAAACATACAATAGAGAAAATCTCACTTTTTCATGTGCAGTAAGCTGATAATTCCGAGATGTTTGAGCTGTTCGCTCGTGTAGCTTGCTCAGTTTCAAATAGTGTATAGCATCTGCAAGTCAATGCACGCAAAACACATGCTCTAATAAATGGATTCAAATATGTGGTCATAATTAACAAAAGCAAAAAAATTATTTGTATCGTCGTACCATCTTTGTTATTTTGCCGGCTATGTTCTTTTGCTTTCTCAAGATTTATGCGAGCCCTCTCCAGGCAATATATCTCCCATTGTTTAAGAAACTCAAGACGCTTGAGGTCGAGGGAGAAAGAGAAAGAGAACGTTAATAAAACCAAATTATATTAAATTCATAGCTAGTGGGAAAAAAATCAATTCGACACTAAAATAAAAACAGGTGAGGAAAAGATCAAGATCAGTAAATAGATTTTGTTCATTAAAAAAAAAATTGACCCCTATAAGAGTAATTCCCTAACTCCACCACTGATCAGGATGACACTATTGGTTTGAAGACTAATTAAAAAGTGTATACACAAATTGTCCCTACAAATTAACAAAGGGTTCTCAATGAAGTCCAAAAAAGTAAGCTAAAAACTAAAAACATATCAAAACATATATAGTATATGATACCTTGTTTACCAAGACTATTGCTTGTTGGAGCTCATATATATTTTTGTTGGGTTTACCGGATAGCCAAGTCACGATCGTCATACCGGCGACAGAGAAACCACACTTCGATCTCCTCTGCCAAAAAGCCAAACAATAAAATCTGGTAACAAAATTTTACAAACTTTACTTAAAATTGGTCACCCGATCGAGCCAAAAAAACAGGTCTCGATGCAACTATACACATGAATATACTTGGATACTTGAATTTGAATATACTTGGATACCTAATCTAAAGTATCAACATACGATTACGTCTAAATTTAGGGAAATATTATACAATAAACGGGACGGGGATACTTTGCGTTTTGTCAACTTACTTTAAGGTGGAATTAAATAAGCTGTGATCGATCCGAATCCGAGGTCGAGAGAGGCACAAACCAGATGGAAGCTAAAGGCACACGATCATTATCTTAGCTATGTCGGAGACGTACGGAGAGGAATATTGGACAACAAAGGGGTTGAATTGAACCCTAATAAACGGGATGGATGACTTTTTCGAATCCGGTTATCCGGCCATATCGGAGTACTAATTAATAACAAAACTCAAAAGGTGTTTCGGGCCGAGCCAACCGTATCATTTGTAGCATGGCCCTGATTTGATCTTGGCTAGATCTAGTTATACTATTTTTAATCTAACTAAAATGAAATTTCATAGAATAAAGTTTGATGAAAGATAAAACGTCGTTTCAATTGGAAGACTAAGTTTTTCCCTTTATCCAAAACAAGCAATCCGTATTTCGATAGTCAGTTCTTGTCTCAACAAATAAACAAAACACATGACATTAATGTAAAATTGTATTCAACCAAAAAAACGTTTGTACAATGAATGCTTCAGCGTTTGAAAAGAATAACCGAACAAGATTGAAAAACCATACAATTGGTCATAACTTAAATGGGAGTGGAGGCATTAATATTCTCAATCTATATAGATGAACAGAAGAACAAAAGTTAAGCATATTGGTGGGTAAATCCAAAACTGAAATTTGTAAATAATCTGTGTAATTAGAGACCAATCTAATATACATGAGCTAGATATATACAAAATAGGCTAATATTAAAAGGAGCAAACAAAAATAAATAAATACGTGGGTAGTCTTCTTGGCTGTGTGATCTTTAGCATGCAACTCTTCAATCGCTTCGTTTTTGAGACGTGATATAAAAATCAACTGTCAAGCAAAAAAGGATACGTGATATTATATAGATTATTATCCAATATGTGGCTTAAAAGTATTAAAAAAAAAAAGTTTTAGTGGAAAACATTAAGTAATCTCACTTTGTCTTTTACAATCAGCTGTAAATTCCGACAATATTGAGCTCCACCCTCTTGTATCACCTTGAGATTCAAACAGTGTATGGCAACTGCACGCAACACACACACATATGTATATCTTGTACTTACAAAATCAATCAATGTGGTTATAAAAAGCAAAATATTTGGTCGTACGGCGTTCGGAATTTCTCCGGCGATGTTTTTCTGCTTGTTCAAGCAGTTCGGCAGCCTTCTCCAGGTAAACTTTCTCCCTTTGTTTAAGAGTCTCGAGGGCCTTGAGGTGAATTTGATAAAAGATACAACGAGAGAAAGAAAGAGAGAACAATAAAACCAAATTGTTATAATTAGATATTGAACATTGAAAATATAAAACTACGGTAAAAACAGATCAGGGAGTACACAAACGAAGGGTAGTCAATAAAACTACGGTATAAAACAGCCCAAAACATATATGATACCTTGTTTAGGTCGTTGATTGGTTTTGGAGCTTATACAACTCATTCGTCGGTTTCCCGGCTAGCCAAAGCACGATCATTATTCCGCCAGCGACAAAGAGACCTTTTTTTTCTTTTTTTTTGTCAAAAACCTTGTGCCTTCATTCATTAAATATAGGGCAGCATTACAAGTACAGAGAATAGGCAAGAGCTAAAGTTTGGAACATTACAGAAAGGGCATTCTCCAATGCCAAAAGGTGATAAAGAAAGTGATAAAAAGTGATCATCGATTGTAGACTCCAAGAGAGCTATGAGCCATAGGTATGGAAACCTAATGGTACATGTGAGATCATGGTACATCGAGAATCTATCCTCGAAAACTTCAAGGGACAGTTGGGTGGTCACGGTCATCTAACACTGACGATAGCAAGAGCATCAATGCAGCGAAGTTCACCGGGGCGATAGGAACCCACAGTAACAGGACAGCAGAGAAGCTGAGGACTATGTTGCTGTAGTCGGTTAGGGGTTGCTTTGAAACCCAAAGCATAAGGGTTGGATCACTTCGCCAAGTCGCAATGAAGATTGATTGGTGCTGGATCTGTGTGATGTAGGTGGTTGAGAGGCGATGCTTAGATTCATCAGGTAAACAGCTTAAGTGGTATCCGTCAATGAACAAATAAAGTTCAAGATCAAGGGTACCACTTTTGCTAGAGCAGTTCAATGCGCAAAGACCATATAAACGTATATTACTAAATACAATTCTCAAGTCCCTAAGATTAGCTAAGGCCAGGTTCCGAGCAAGCGGTATAAGGCCATCATTAACGGCACAACTTATTAGGTGTTCTTAGCCTAAAAATATGTTTAATAAATTGAACAGTGGCCTTAGAACAGATTTTTAGTTCTTGAATTAGAACAGTTTTAAGCTTAGTTCTTTGTTTACGTGGCTTTACGGGAATGGTTGAGAATTTTTTGCAATCAAGATAATTTTTATTTCTCTTTCTCTTCCAAAACGCAACTAGATTTTCTTCGAGAAAGGGAGAAAACGGTGAAAGCTTCGACCCGCTTTGCAGAACCGAGTCAATCCGACCAGACTTTGTTTCGTTCCCTCTCGTTTGATCGATCGACCGGTGCCTGATTGCGTTTTGACTCCCGAAATCTCCGGCCAAAGTTCAATCTAGGTTTGTCATTTCATATTCCTAGTTACAATTCTGTTATCTCATAAAAGATCCTCTCTTTTTCATTTCTGGGGTTGTGTGTTGCGATCCGGTTCGATTCAATTGATCTGGTGGCAATGATAGATCTTTTTGTCTCTCTCTCTCCCTCTCTTCTGATTTCTCTGTATCTGGGTTTAGAAATGGAGTCACTGAAGTCTAGTATTGTGGAGTGAGTTTTGTAATTGATGGGATCACATCTGAGACAATGCTGCTCTTATGGACCATGAGGGAGAAGCATAACCAGGACTCGAAAATCAAACCATACTAAGACTCGCTGCAGGAGAATTTTTGTAGTGGTAAAAACTGTTTAGTGAACTAAATCATCCAATTCCTGTAGCCAGTGTTTGTTTCAAAGGGATATAACAAACATTGATTCTCATTTGCAGGTTTGAGTTTCGGAGTTGATGCAATCATGGAGCTTGATGGTACATTGCTTTTAGATGAAATAATGCAAGCTAAAGAGGTGTGTGACTAGATCCCTTTCTCTTATCTTTTGTTTCTGTGTGATCTGTATTATTTTTACCATTGGCCATTGTTTGTTTTATCTGCAGCTTTTGCGTGAGAGGTATGATGAATTGGTTCCTCTTTTATCGAACCACCAGCATGTATTTCCAACGGAGCTCTATACATGGGAACACTACTTATGGGCTTGTGAGTTGTATTACTCAAATAGCATGCAAATCAAATTCCCTGATGGAAAGCTGAAGACTTGTTTGATTCCTGTCGCTGGTTTTCTCAACCATTCTGTATGTTTGCTCTCTCTTTCTGGTTTACTAAGAAACTCCTACCACTTTCCTGGTTCATGATTTGGCGGGTTTGCAGGTATACCCACACATAGTGAAATATGGAAAAGTAGACACTGAGACGAGTTCCTTGAAGTTCCCAGTCTCAAGGCCTTGCAACAAAGGGGAACAATGTTTTCTTAGCTATGGAAACTACTCTAGTTCGCATCTGTTAACATTTTACGGATTTTTACCAAAAGGCGATAACCCGTATGATGTCATTCCCTTAGGTAGTTTTTACCTTACCTCATTGTTCTGAGATCACACACTCAACCTTCTTTTACATATTTTCTTTTGCCTAAACTTGTATCTCTCTTCCTTGCAGATTTTGATGTCATTGATGATCAAGACATTGAGACTGATTTTTCGTCTTGGAAAACTCACATGTTACGTGGGACTTGGCTATCGAGCAATCATGACATCTTCCACTACGGCTTACCTACTCCCTTGTTGAACCACTTGCGGAGAGCTCATGGTCTTGTTCATCATTCTGAAACAGATGTATCTAAATCTTGATCACCTTCTTATCAATTTTCTGTTAGGCCGTAATTTACATCTCTATCTCTGAATCTAACACGTTTATTTCTTTTCTTGATTCTCTTAAGCTGTGGAAGAACTTGGAAATTGAGATGGAAGTACTCGGAACTCTCAGATCCACGTTCGACGACATGATGCAAAACCTCGGCGATGCGGATTCCATCGACAGGTAAAAGTAGTTTGTATTTTATGATATACGAAAGCTGAAAACAGAGGCGAGCTAGTTTGGCTTATTCATTCGTGTTTATATTTACAGAGAAAACGCGGATCAGGATGTTAAAATGGTGATGGAGTTCAAAGAGCAGCAGAGAAAGATTGTCTCTTCCATTCTTGATTCATGTTCTGCAGGTATCAAACTGGTTCAAGACTTAATAACTAAACCACAGGTTTAGCCAAGACAGAACGAGACGGGATCTTTAAAGAAAGGTCTAAGTTGTTTGTTCTACATACATGTATCATCAAACCGGTTGAAAGAAAGGTCTAAGTTGTTGTTGTAATATTGTAGTTCTCAAACATTTTAGATGATCAAAATTTCACAAGGGACATATCTCTTTTTGCTTATTGAATTGCTTCGTATTCACCTTCACGTACATACGAAGGTGACGGACTATCTGACGGATGACGAACAAGAATTCCAACAAAATAATTTTTATAATTTATAAGTTTATAAGTTTAGGAATATGTTTAAGAATATTATATAATTGAAATATTATATACCAAATTTATTTCACTATATCTTTATTCTAAGAACACCATAATTAGTTCTCCCATTTTTTTTTACCTATGATCTTAACAACTGATCTAACATTATTTTCACTATATATTTAATCTAAGAACACAAAAAAGGTTCTCCCATTAATGATGCCCTAAACAACCAAAACAGAATTGTTGTTACCTTTCTCCAATGGAAACATTGGCCATTGAGCAAAGGAAAACGAAACAGGACTCTGCAGTGATAGTCCGTGAACGATGAAGAGATGGGCCTGAATTTGCTAATTTGTCTAACCTCATAAAAGTAGATGGATTGAATTCGTTTTTGCATTAATGGGCCTATCTTGAAGCCTAGGTCCACTAGGGAAAACCCTAGGTTTCCAAGATAGCGCCGCAGAGGGAGGTTAGGCTGTCGGCCGTCCGAGATTGATGAAGATTTCTGCAGAGCAGAGGGATTCTCCGATGAATGATAGATCGGCGGGAGCATGCATTGGCCGTGGCAGGAGTCGTCATTTGTAACTAGGTCCACTGGGGAGAATCCTAGTTTCTGAGCCGAACGCCGAGATGGGGATTGACTGAGGCGGTTGTCCGTAAATTGCAGAGATGTTTGCGAGGCAGGAAGCATCTCCGGTGAGTATAAAGTCGGCGGGTACAGTCGATGGCCTTGGTTTGGCTCGACGATAGAAGCTAAGTCCACTGGGGAAAATCCTAGCTTCTCTATAAATTGCCATAGTGAGGGATGAGAGTAATAGCTTCCGGAGAATTGCGGAGAGAAACTCTCCGATGAGTGGGAGATCGGCGGGAGTATACTACGGTCTTGGTTTAGATCGGAGGTGAAGTTTATTAGGGTTTTAAAAAGGTTAAAAAAGGGGAAAAAACAGAGAAACAATTTGAACAAAGAAACACTAGAGAGATCAACTATGGATTGGACAGGGAAAGGAACGGATGGATCCCAACGCCTGCGAGCAGGAGCCTCACTGGCATCGGAAAGAGAGGTTGGAAAGTCTTCTTCGATAATCGTGTCTGGGAGTGAAACACTTTTTTTCTCTTTGTTTAACTTCTAGCGACGAAAATACCAAAATCCAAAAAGAAAGATCTAATATCATGACAAAATTCATAACTTTATAACCAAAATCGGTAGATCAGCATACCACAATTAGGGCATCAACGCAAATATATATACATAATAAACTTGAATTCCTAATCTAAAAAACATAAGATATAATGGTTTAATCTAAAATAAAAAAGGGATAAATTAGGTCTGAAAATCTCTTTTAACAAAGAAAGGTTTTCGTTTTAAAACTACACTAAGATTTAAAATACATATATTATATTTGTTTGTTATTTTGCTATTGTTTTATTAATTTTTAAATTATATACCTATAACTATTTATTGAATTTACGGGACAATTTTAATGTTTATATATGATTTTAAATAAAATGGTTAAGTTTTTTTTTTAATATAAATGTTACTATGTTATCTAAGTTTTGATCCGTGGTACACCGCTTGATTGTGTTTTTCTATGTAGAATAATATAGAGATATGTGAGAAGTAATAATTATTTTATGTATTTAATATATATATAAATTAATTATTTTCATTTTTAATTTATCAATTACTTATTTTATTGTTAGCATTTACTCGTTCTCTTTGTTATACTTGTTTAAGAAATTGGAAATATTGTTTGTTTCTATTCTCGATTTTAAGCTAATATTATGTATATTTCTTCCATAAATGTAGAAAATATTAAATGGAAACTATTAATTAAGCTGAGATAATTTAGGGAAACTAACAGATTTTTTCTCTAAAGATCTATTAAAATAGGTTTGAAGATTTTTATGGGATTAAAAATTTAATTTGTAGAGTTGTTTGTGGAAAAATCGAAATATATAAATGTTATCCAGCTATTTATGAAAATAAACATATCAAATTAGATAGATTTAAATAGTTCCATTAATTGAGTTTCTACGAAATGTTATTTTAAGAAAATTATTAGGGATTAATATTGTAAATAAAACATTTAAATAAGCAAAACTTGAAGAGCATAAACCAAAATGTACTTCAAAAATAATAATATAGATAAAAACAATGTAAAATTACTAGTAGTTTTTTTTGGTGTATTACTCTAATTAGATTACAGTCTACTAATTTCTGAAATAATGGAGCTGTGTGTGATCTGAGATCGAGCCGAGGGCACAAACCAGACGGAAGCTAGCTAAAAGGCACGCACGCAGGCACACACTATCTGCAGATCGGATAAATTAAATTAACAAAGGAGATTGAATTGAATCTTTTAATATATATATATACGAGAGGGTAGTGCCTTTTCTTATAATATATATGGAATTTTAGGGTAATTAGATTTTAACTCGCGGTACCGCAGGCATATAATTTTTATTATAATTTATATTTATATTGTATCTATTTGTTAAATATTTGATGTTTTGTAAATAGAGAAATAACTAAATTTTCCGGCTGTTGTGCGGATAAATATTTATATGATTTTTTAACCAGCAATACATTGCATGACCATTTGCTTGTTATATTTAGTTTGTTTTGTTTAGTGTTTAAGATTCTATTTTGATTTTTAGTTATTATAACAAAAAATAAGGGATCTAAATATATAATAAGTAATTTATATGCTGTGATTAAATCATATTTTTCCTAATGATTTAGTTATTTTACACAATCTTAGTTAAATTAACTTGATTTTACGTCAAATATTCTAATATTCGTAGTGTTGATAAATAATTAAATGAGGATTTAACCCGTGTTAACACAAATTTCATAATATTTTATTAATTCCAACATGTCCACTTTATAACTCATCTACTATATGACCACATTATATAGTATTTTAAACTTTTTAATTTTACATATTCGTAATAATTAAAAATTTTATTAAGTATATATATGTTAATTATAATATTTAAATAAACGTCAATCGAAGTTTTTCTTACGTTAATAATCAAATCTCACAGGTTTTGGAAAACAAAATGGGAATCAAATTGTTGTTTTCTTTGTTTGTGAATGATTCAGATATAGAATATCTTCAAAACACAACATAATGTGTGGTTAAATATATGATAGTTTCTATTTCCATATTGATTATTATTTATTTAGTTGGAATGAAATGTAAATCTGTAGTAATGTTAGTTTTGGAAATTTTTTAGAGGTTAATGCTGTAAATAAATTTTTAAATAAACAAAAGTAAAAGGGCATAACACAAAATGTACTTAAAAAATGTTAATATAGATGGTTAGTGTTTGGAGTTTAATTATCTACTAGGAACGTTTTTTAAAAATATTATATTATAGTTAAAAAATTGTTATATTTTGTTTAAAAACTTATTTTGTTTGAGACAAACAATATTTATTTTTAATATTGCAATTGTTTTGTAAATTTACATATATCTTTTAAATACTAATTATTTTCAATTATTTTAGTATTTATTTGTTTGATGTGTATATTACAGTTTTATATTGTTTGTTTTTTGAATTTGCATGATTATTCTATGAAATATTTTAAACTAATAATTATAATATTATAATTGTGAGCAAATAAAATTTATTAATTTATCAGCTATTTTTTTTGTTTTACCAACCCACCGATGTGAAATATTAAATCACACATTTTTTCTTCACACGCATTACACATTTTATCTTCGTCTAAAAAAATTAAAAGCACAACACATGCATAAAATCTACATATTTATTAATCATATGTATTATATGATAATTCAAAAAAAATGAAATAAAAGAAATTTGATAGGAGAATAATAATTAAAAATCTTAACAAATTTTTTCGATATAGTTATTAAAAACAATTGTATTGTGTAGTTAGATATAAAATCTTAGTTTTTTAAATTCCACTTGCTTTCTAATTTTTTTAAATTAGTTAGTAATTTCTGTTCATAATTAATTAGAGAGAGAAAATAATTTTCTTTTTAAAACTACTAATTATATTTAAATAAAATATTATTCTAATATTTAAATTATATTTTTACCATTATTACAAAAATTAAATATTTTGTTTTTATTACTAATGACATGACAATGTAATTTTTTACACTTTATAAGATTAATTTCGTTTTTGTACTTCTCAATTAATATAGTAAGATTGTATATTGATATAAAATCAACTGGTTATATAGCTTTATAAGTAGTCTGTCATATAATCTTAAACCAACAATTTTTTTTAGATGCTTAAACATCCTCAACCACATTGTTCGATGTGGCTATGGAGGCGATATATATATATATATATATATATATATATATATATATATATTTGTGAACAAACAAAGGAAGAAAAGATTTTGACTGAATAATACTTTTATTAAATCTTAATCGATTACTGATGAATACTAGATACTCCTACTTTATACTACTAAGAGAACTTCTAATCTTCACTCTTCAAGTGAAGCGCCACAAACAGCCTCCAAATTCCATTTCTAGCTAGTCAACATTCCAAGGCTCTCACTTATGTAAATTCCAATTATGGCATGACTATCATGAGCGAATTAATGTAGCAAATGATCCAACAAACCTACCCCAAAACACATATCAGAGTGCAAGAGTTCCAAAACTCCAACTGTTGCAAAACCTTGGTTCCGCAGAGATATTATGAATAAATATGTCCATAAAATAAGGAACACCATAACAAGGCCATCAAAATTAAACTCTTCTCTTTCCGTGTCTTCTTGGGGGAATACATAAGTAGAAACGTCATGTTACTGATCGGGACTTGGAGGGACGTTGGCTTTGGGAAGTAGCCAAGCAAACCCACGACAAAAGTACCAAAAATGGTTTTGATTACCATAAAAAATTTGGACTATGTTGCTTTTCGTTCAGCCCAATGTCATGACATTAAAAATTTGGACTATGTGGCTTTTGGTTCAGCCCAATGTCATGACACTAAAAATTTGGACTATGTGGCTTTTGGTTCAGCCTAATGTCATTAACATATATGTATTAAAAATGACATTTTCCCAAGGCCACAAATTAATAAAAAAAATTTACGGCCATATATATTTTTAGTTAGATTATATATTTAGCTTGAAAATGTGTTTTGAATTTTTATTTTTAAAAATCCATGATATTTTGTTTATTATTAATGTTTTTTATTTTAAAAAATCCATGATATTTTGTTTATTATTAATGTTTTTATTTTATATTTCTTAATTTTTAATTTATATTAATATAGTATTATATAATGTATTAAATGTTTAAAATAAAAATGAAAAACCATATGAAACTTGAGAACTTGTATTAAAAATTTATACGAAAATATCTTTTTAATGAACTAAAAAAACGTTAATATAAAAATAAAAAAAGATGATATAATATTTGAGAGTCTATTTTACGTAAAAATATTTTTCTATGTTTTGTTTATATTTTGCACATGTTTTGCTTATTTTTTAATTGTATTAATCTAATAAACTGCAGTTGAACTGCACATGTTTTGCTTATTAAAGCTATGATTGGGAAGGAGTTGTCTCTAATCGTGAAGCCTTGTAACCTGGTTCTTTTGCTCCAGAAGCCGTGGATTTTTTTGCTCCTAAACCATAGTAAGTCTCTCGTGAAGCCTTGTAAAATGGTTGTTTTGTCGCATTTGCTCCAGAAGCCTCTTTCTTGGTATATCCACGCTGCTTTTCCTGTCACGGAAACAATAAGTCTCTCTCTCTTGGCAATGAAAGTATTAGAAATTTACCTCTTCTTCTCCAATGAGTAAGTTCAGCTCTTCCTCTAAGTCACGCTCATCGAAAGCTGGTGCCATAGCTTCATTGATCTCTGCTATATTTTTTTGTTGGTTGTCCAGAGCATCCATCAGCTCAGGGACACTAAGAAAGATATCAAATTAGAAGGTTTTTAGATAGAGATATCGTAATCTTATATAGACACAACTTACAGTGTTTTTAAACCATCTTCCATAGCCTTTGCCCCCGCCGTTAATGTTGTAGCTGTGTCAAGTGCAATAATAGAATTCTCAATGTTTAGGAGCTGCACGTTAAGGTTCTCAACCTGTTTTACCAATTCATCTTGTTGAACAGTAAACATAGCTTTGAGCTTTAAAGCATGTAGCGCAATTGTCTTATTCTTGCGTTTAGCGGCGGCAAGAGCTTTCTCCTCATGGGCTACTATTTTGTTTTCGATTTCTGTCAGCCTTTTATTATGTCTCGATATTGTACCCTCAATTTTAGTCTTAGTTTTTACCAAAGCTGCTGCTACTGGATTTTTCTTCTTTTTGACTGTTTCTTTAAGCTTTTTGATCTTTTTTTTTCACCAAGTCCATCTCTGCAAACATAGAGAAAAAGTTGCAAGAGGGATGGCAAATTTTGCAAAGTGAAAAACTCAGTCTGCAGTCGTAAATTTAACACTTTTGTTTCATAAATTGCACGCTCAAGTCAATGGCTATAACACCTAAGATGGTTTGTCAAAGAATCTTGAAAATATGGCAAAACCAAGAAAAGATGACAAACCAATTTGCATGCAACTATGAAATCGAATAGAAGAAGAATCAACAAATGACAAACCAAATATAAATCGATCTAGGAACCAGAAATACGAAACACAAACCAAATAAATCGATCTCTCAACCATTGCACGGTTTTAAGCGATACAGATCCAATAAAGCACAAATTATAAACCAATTAAATCGATCTCTGAACCATGGTTCAGGGTTTTAAGCGATACAGATCCAAGAAACCCCAATTACAAACCAAATAAATCGATCTCTGAACCATCGCAAGGTTTTAAACGATACAGATCCAAGAAAGTCCAATTACGAACAAATAATCGAATCGATCTCTGAAGTCTGAACCATCATCCCACGGTTTTAAGCGATACAGAAAGAAACAAATGACAAACCAAAAAAAATCGATCTCTGAGCTTCGATCGAACCTGTCGTCGTTGTCAAAGAATCTTTTCTCTCTGAAACCCTTCCGCCGGGGCAACTACGCCGACCTCCGCCTCAATCGCAGCTTTCTCTCTGGGTCCACCTTCCGCCGGCGCAAGCTCGGAGTGAATTGGTACGAAGAAATGGATCCGCCGGCGCAAAAGGGAGAAGACGATAGCAGTTAGAAAGGTTTTAGTCAGTCTGTTGTTATAACAGACTTAAAATATCCGCGCCTTGGATCTCTTGGAGATATATATATAAGCTGGTTCGTATTCCGGTTTGTTCCGGTTTATTATTCGAGTCTTTTCTTGTTGAGAAAGCTTCTCTGTGAATCATATCCAAAGGTGATAAATAATCATTCGTCTTATTGAAAAGGTGATGAGTGTAGTGCCTTTTCTTGTTGTATATATTGACTTTAGGACGTTGTCGTTTATAAATCGTTAATGTTTGGAGTTTTATAATCTAAGCTATATTGGTAGTATATTAGTCAATTGGTTATATAACTTACTTTATAAGTCGTCATATAAGCTTAATTTTTAGATGCTTAAACATCCCCAATGGCATTGTCGGATGTGGCTATATGGAGGCAGTGCTTGTGATAACAGTTACTAAACAGAGGAGTTGCTTGTGAAGAAAGAGTTAATGGTTCTGCGACGATTGAATCTTTGTGTTAGTACAACCCTGAACTGGATTTGATGATACTCATTACTCTCTTTTGGTTACCAATCTGGTTGAAGACAATAAAAATACAGGTATTGTAACTCCTTAAATGGACTGAAGCATTTGTTTGGTCCAACAGCTGGAGGACGCAAGGTCTAGTCTCACTAGCATAAGCTTCAGTCCTTACCAACAAAACAAACCAAGAGTGTCATCTGTCAGATTTGGGTGTAGTATATAAATCACATCATTGAGAAGAACAATCAATCTAGTCCGTCTATGATTAAATGTTACAGCTTCTCCAAGTTTGGAATTTTACAGAGAGAACGGGTCAACGCAAATAGTCAATAACTTAACTTAATTGGCATAGATTGTTATAGATTCTAAGAAATTTCATCAACACAAACAAACACCACTCATAATTTATCTATCTCTGGGAAACAACATTATGAGATAAACAGGTACACATACATAGATAAGAGCTACAGTCTACAGAAACAAAGTTAAAAGAAGAAGAAGAATTGTGTGGTCAGAGCTCCATCTTGCAATGCTTCAATCTCTCTTTTTTTGAGACTTTCCATCAGAACCAACTGTTTCGACAAAATGGTAACAGTAAAAAAAGAAAGTACAGTTTAGTCCCTTGAGTGTACCCAAACAAAGAAGACCTTACCTCTTCAAGAACAGGCAACCGCATACTCGCAAAGTAGTTAACGGTTAGCTCCGACGTCTCCTTTTTTCATGCGTGCTGAAGTGGTTACATGAAAACTAGTAGACGTAACAGCAATTAAGGCATGCATTAAGCAAAAGATTTAGTTGCGAATAACCCCGCAAATTTGTTGGCTTCCTCAGGCTCTGCGGCAGCTAAGCTTCATCCAGATAACATTTCTCAGATTTTGCAATGACATACATTTCTCAGCAATTAAGACATTAAGCAAAAGTCAAATAAAAGTCAACTCAAAAACTGGATCTTGAAAACAGAGAGAATCAAGAATTTTGTAATCATTAAAATCAGCCAAACTAATAAGGCATTATCACTAGATTTACTTTATAAGTTGACATATTAAAATTACCAATTCAATTTTGGCTTTTAGTTTTTTTTACACACAAGAAAAACGTGTTAAGTAATTAATTCTCATTCTTGTGTGTAAAAAAAAATTAAAAAGATAAAAGAAAATTAGGGTCATTCATTCTTAAATAATTTCTAGAATAATACAGTAGTAGTAACTGTAATACTATTACTTTCCCCACAAACTAAGTGTAAAATTAATTAAATGGTGTTAAGGCTAATCTGTTTAAAAATCTTCAATTAATTAAGAAAACGTTGTTGTGTAATCAAAGCAAAAAAGAGAGAGAGAGAGAGGGAGGGTCGTGTGTTAGAAGATAACAACAACGATCGAGACGAGACGACCCACTGATTCAATCTCCCCTTGGCATCTTTTTTTTTTCTGGTAACCAAGCTGAGGACTCTCATCAGTAGATCTTTCTTCTAATTTCTGCAATTCAGAGCTAGGGATTATACTGATTTGGATTATTTTTGCTCTGGAGCTCGACTTCCTGAGATCTGTGTTCCGTGGCTGGAGGGTATGTTTTGTTAAGCTGATCCTTTAGGTCTCTTCAATTGAGGTTAGTTTGATCGATTTGCTTTCATAATTTTTGCAATTAACCGACAAGTCTTCTAATGGCGGCTTTAGTTAGATCCACTACCATGTTTGGGTTTTCTTTTTTTTTTGAGATCTATTTTTCGCTCATTGTTTTTTTTTTTTATTGAATTGTGATTTTACTCACCTATTGAGATCTGATTATGGGTTTAGATTTGGGTGATGCTATTGAATCTCTGTTTTAAGAAGTTCTTATCTCTCTCTGTTTAATGATTGCCTACTTTGCTTATTAAAGTTGATATCTTCTTGCCATTTAATTAGTTTGGAACGCTCTACTCACGAGTTGTTGTTGTTGTTTATCAGGCTTGACTCAGTCTAGAGATTGTCAGATTGAGAAAGACAAATG
>NC_025691.1:2510506-2542329 GCF_000633955.1 Camelina sativa
TTAAAGTTGATATCTTCTTGCCATTTAATTAGTTTGGAACGCTCTACTCACGAGTTGTTGTTGTTGTTTATCAGGCTTGACTCAGTCTAGAGATTGTCAGATTGAGAAAGACAAATGAAGAACGGTATAGCTGAGTGCAGTGTATGTCATTCAAAATTGCTCCCTCCCGGTAGTAAAACCATTTCCAGGGCTTATGATGATCACAAGATTAGGGTTTCCTCAAAACAACGTGTCCTCAATGTCCTTTTGGTTGTAGGTGATTGCATGCTTGTTGGTCTACAGGTAAATCATCTCGGTTCTTTTTTTTCTTTTTTTCTTTTAGCTCTTTAGTTACAAATACGAGAGCTGCATTTCATAGCTTCTATCATGGACCACCTGCTTTTTGAAATATATTTTTTTTTTCATCATGTGACTATTGAATCCTGGTGGAACATCCATATTCATATCAGCGCTGTTCTTTTTCCTCTCAGCTCATCATTTGTTTGTGTAAATCACTTAAAAGTTACATACTTTTTCTTTTTTTCAGCCTGTCTTGGTGTACATGTCTAAGGTGGATGGGAAGTTCAACTTCAGTCCTATTAGCGTCAACTTCTTGACAGAGATCGCTAAAGTGATTTTTGCGATTGTCATGCTTTTACTTCAGGTATGTTTCTGAACTAACTTTTAATCTCGATTCTTTAATTGGGACATTTAGGTTGTACTCTAGAATTTAGGACTAGTGGCTAGATGTTTCTTCAGCAATAGAAGGTGAAAAGTACTAGAAAGTAGAAGTTCATAGTGTTGATTAACTAGTAACGTGAATGTGATATAGTTCCAATTAGTTCTGTGCGTAAAGACACTTTCTTGATTTTCGAATTATTATCTATTGCTTGAGTATCTTGTTTTTTTTTTTGTAAGTACCGTGGACGATCTTTAATACTTACGTCTTTGTGTTCAAATTGTAGGCCAGACACCAAAAAGTTGGAGAGAAGCCTCTTCTCTCCATTTCTACATTTGTCCAGGTATCTCTTCTTTGTCAATTTAAGGGAGTGTAATGTATTGCAAAGCTGCTGTACTATATTTTGGGTTTGGCATATTCTCAAACCTGAAGCTCGCCATATGATCTTTCATTGCATGATGGCTTGTCATATGTCATACAAACATGTGTTATCTACGTATCACCTTCTTTTTACTACAGTTCATTAGGGTTTCTAGACTTTAGTACGTTGGTGATTCAAAGAGTTACTTGTTGGTATTTAGTAATTTGGTGATTCGAAGAGTTACATGTTGGTATTTAGAAATTGGTGATTTGAAGAGTTACATGTTGGTATGTCTATGCACGGTTGTGTGAATTGTGGATTTTACAGACCAGTAGATAGATATCATTTTTTTGTTTTCTTAGAGCTATTTTGCATTGACATGAGTCTTTTTTGCAGGCAGCTCGAAATAATGTGCTTCTTGCCGTTCCAGCCCTATTGTACGCAATTAATAACTATCTGAAGTTCACAATGCAGGTATAGCCACTTGTGATTTTTCATTTTGGCATCCTTAACCTGATTAGGCTATTGAAATGTAGTGAGGCATAGTCAAAAGTTTTGGCTTTATGGCAAGAGCATACCATGTTTTCTATGTACTCCAATTTTCTTGATCCTATATTTTTACTTTCTATCTTTCCACGTCAGACACTGCTTAAGTGCACCCTAACCAGATAATGGAATTACCATTTTGAAAGATAAGTTTGTACACCTCTTTTTTCCGCCATTTCTTCTTCCTTTAGATCTGGTGGTCATTGCGTTACCTTTCATGTTGCCTTCGGTGATAGATTATATGGGTCGGCCAGCTGTTTACATCATAGTTTGCAGTAGATTTGATTACTGTCCTTTTCGGTTTGTACTATTTGTCTTACATTCTTCCTGTATTTTAATTTCACACGTTAATGAAAGTTTCTGCTCTGCCAGCTATATTTCAATCCTGCTACTGTGAAGATGCTTAGCAACCTAAAGGTTCTGGTCATTGCTATTCTATTAAAGATGATAATGAAGCGGCGGTTTTCTATAATACAGGTAGTTATTTTTATAAATAGATTATATTTATGACCGATTTTCGGTAACAGACAATATTATCGTGGAAGTTTTTGTGTAACCTTCCTTTCATAGTTACATCTTATTCTTGATTGGATGTTGTATGCTTCCATATATGTATTGCTAAACGTGTTATCCTTAATTTTTGTTATAGTGGGAGGCACTTGCTCTGTTGCTGATAGGGATTAGTGTCAATCAACTACGTTCTCTTCCTGAAGGTGCTACAGCCATTGGAATTCCTCTTGCTACGGGTGCATACGTCTGTACCGTCATCTTTGTAAGTATATTTTTCCTGTACTTATATGTGTTCAATGTTAAGGCATTGTAGTGATTCCATTTCACATAATCTGACTTCTTGTACTTCCCCATTGATGTATTATGAAAAAGCTGTAATTCATCCTTGAGGCTAATTTGCAAATTTACATGCAGATTACTGTCCCGTCAATGGCATCTGTCTTCAATGAGTATGCTCTAAAGAGTCAGTATGACACAAGCATCTACCTTCAGGTTAGATAGTTCTGATGCACTTTTCTCATCTTGCATCAAGGAAATGGTATGGTGTGTGTGTTGTTAATTGAATGAAATTATCCACTTTTCAGTTGTCTTAGTAAACCAGTTGCTCTTTAGAATCAAAGAGCCTTGGGTTGTTGAACTCTTTGTTCTGTTCTGTTATAACGAATGTTCCTCATCCTAGGTTACATAACTCATATTCTTGGTCATGTTAAATTCTAGAATCATGGTCTTCTACTTCTCTGTTGTCTTCTTCTTTTGACCTTGTGTATATGTCATCTGATTGAACGTTCTTTTCTGTTACAGAATTTATTTCTCTATGGTTATGGTGCGATATTCAACTTTCTTGGAATACNTGCCAGCTATATTTCAATCCTGCTACTGTGAAGATGCTTAGCAACCTAAAGGTTCTGGTCATTGCTATTCTATTAAAGATGATAATGAAGCGGCGGTTTTCTATAATACAGGTAGTTATTTTTATAAATAGATTATATTTATGACCGATTTTCGGTAACAGACAATATTATCGTGGAAGTTTTTGTGTAACCTTCCTTTCATAGTTACATCTTATTCTTGATTGGATGTTGTATGCTTCCATATATGTATTGCTAAACGTGTTATCCTTAATTTTTGTTATAGTGGGAGGCACTTGCTCTGTTGCTGATAGGGATTAGTGTCAATCAACTACGTTCTCTTCCTGAAGGTGCTACAGCCATTGGAATTCCTCTTGCTACGGGTGCATACGTCTGTACCGTCATCTTTGTAAGTATATTTTTCCTGTACTTATATGTGTTCAATGTTAAGGCATTGTAGTGATTCCATTTCACATAATCTGACTTCTTGTACTTCCC
This sequence comes from Camelina sativa, assembly GCF_000633955.1. NCBI lineage: Eukaryota > Viridiplantae > Streptophyta > Magnoliopsida > Brassicales > Brassicaceae > Camelina > Camelina sativa. The sequence continues at coordinate 2,513,928 of NC_025691.1, forward strand.
CATTGATGTATTATGAAAAAGCTGTAATTCATCCTTGAGGCTAATTTGCAAATTTACATGCAGATTACTGTCCCGTCAATGGCATCTGTCTTCAATGAGTATGCTCTAAAGAGTCAGTATGACACAAGCATCTACCTTCAGGTTAGATAGTTCTGATGCACTTTTCTCATCTTGCATCAAGGAAATGGTATGGTGTGTGTGTTGTTAATTGAATGAAATTATCCACTTTTCAGTTGTCTTAGTAAACCAGTTGCTCTTTAGAATCAAAGAGCCTTGGGTTGTTGAACTCTTTGTTCTGTTCTGTTATAACGAATGTTCCTCATCCTAGGTTACATAACTCATATTCTTGGTCATGTTAAATTCTAGAATCATGGTCTTCTACTTCTCTGTTGTCTTCTTCTTTTGACCTTGTGTATATGTCATCTGATTGAACGTTCTTTTCTGTTACAGAATTTATTTCTCTATGGTTATGGTGCGATATTCAACTTTCTTGGAATACTAGGAACTGTTATATATAAAGGTATGTGCATTTTAAAAATGGCATCGAAGATAATATATGACACCATAATAGCTTTTGAAAACATGTAAGGTAATTAAAACTTAGGATGCATTGCTGAGAAATTTATCATGATCCTGACAGGTCCTGGCAGCTTTGACATCCTACAAGGACATTCTAGGGCTACCATGTTTTTGATACTGAACAATGCAGCACAAGGGATTTTATCTTCCTTTTTCTTCAAATATGCAGGTTATACTGACTAAGCTTTGTTAGATTCATTTAATCTATGAACTAGTTTGCTTGAGTCTAGATGCTTTTCTAATATATCTTGAGATTGTTTGTTATATATACTCAAAAACTCAATGGTATATTTCTTACAGCAAAATTGTTATCGTGGATATTTATCTCTTTTCATCTTTGATGCTTTCAGATACAATCTTGAAGAAATATTCATCGACAGTTGCCACAATATTTACGGGCATAGCATCTGCAGCGCTCTTTGGACATGTTATAACCATGAACTTTCTTCTTGGAATTTCAATCGTTTTCATTTCAATGCACCAGGTAAACTTAACAAATATGAACAGTTTCCTTCGTTAATAAATTCAACTTAACAAAATACTTTCTGTCTAATTTATTGTTTTTTTGTCTCAAATATGCTTAGTTCTTTTCACCACTGGCTAAAGTGAAAGACGAGCAACAACAGAACGGGAACCTAGAACTAAGCAATGCAAAGGATACTCGCAGGTTTGTGTCACTATACATACTTCTTTATTGTTAACTGTGTTTACCAGTTCTTCTTTAGACAATTTTCTTAAGCAAAAAGTCTTGTAACAGATACATGAGCAGTAGTTTACATTATTTAACTTATTTCCTTCTCTGTTATTTCTCTCCTTCAGGGCTAATGACTCATTCATCAACATGGCCGCAGGGGCAAATGAAGAGGTGAAAATATATTTGTAAAACCAGTTCTTGCATTTTTTTCCAACTTAAGTCGCTTAAGTCGATATCAATGCTTATTATTGTCTTTTTATCTCTGTGTCTGTTCAGGCTAGTCACCGTGGTGAATCAGACGACAGAACCCCGCTTCTTCCCAGATGAAAAGTTTCTTAAAAGTAGGTAACAGTTTATCTCCAAACTGACTTATATTACCTTTCAAGCTCCCAAAGATGATCATCTAGATACATTCGTACCAAAGCAACCAACCTAGATTTCAGAAGATACAAAATATGGAGAATACGAATTACTCCAGTAGATAATACCTGAATGTTATTTAAATGGAGAATCATCTGCTTTCGCACTTCTTCCTGCAGGATTTTTGTTCTGAAGAATTCTTTTGGTGGAGAATATTTTAGAAATTGGGGGTTTACCAGTTGCATACTAGCAGAGGATACAGTGTAGCAAACTTTGCGAGACCAACTCTTACTTCTCTCAAGAGTCGGTTTAAAGTTCGTTGAAGAACCTCTCAAGTCTGAAGCTATATTGTTTTAAAAGATAGAGTGAACAAACTTGGTAAGTGATATATGTATTTTCGATATATAATATTGTATTCTTTGGTTTTTGCAAAATATCAGGTCACTTTTTTGCACTTGTTTTTCTTGTTATACGATACTCTCACAACTGGGTTCCTAACGTCTTATATATAAAAGTATATTTTTCAGCCTGTGAGGTTGGTTAGTTAAACCTGCCAAGCATTTCCTAAATTTGTTGTATCAATAACTAACATTGCAAGATCTGTGTGATGAATATTCCTTTCAAAACTGTATCTGAAAACTTTATAATTAGTGTGAAAAGAAATACAGTATATTGAATACCAAGAGAAGAATCCCCCAAAAAACAAACCAGATACAGTATAAAATAATTTTGTATGAATAGACAGACTCCACCAAACATTTGAAAAGACACACACCAAATCACACTACTCATCACCTTCATAAAACATATACATCCCAACTGAAGAAAAGCCTCAGACAAAAAGACTCTTGAAGAACACATTTATATGGTATGACAACAATTGAAACACAGACCAATCAAGTTTCCTGGACTGGAGCAGCTGCTGTCGTTGATGACCTCAACAATGGCTGAAGAGCTTTTACCACAATGCTCATGTTCGGCCTAAACTCTGATTCATATTGCACACACAACGCTGCTACTGCCGCAAGCTGAAGCGCAAGAATAAGGAGATAACAATATTTCATGGTTAGCTTTGAAAGTGGTTTCACAGATTAGAGATTAAACTGTTAAAAAGATGAAGCTTTTACCTTTGCAACAGCTTTAGGAGGATACTCTCCTTTCAGTTTTGGATCAACACATTGCTTCACTTTGTCTTCGCTGAGCCTCGGAGTAGCCTGAAGTTACATGGCAAATGCCAAGAGAACAATCAGTAAATTCGAAAGTAAGACTATCCTCAGAGTCTATTAGAGAAAAAGGTGATGGTACATACCCAAGTGACAAGACTTTGTTGACCACGAGGCATTGTATGATCAACGGGTTTTCTACCGGTCAAGAGCTCCAAAAGCACTACACCAAAACTATAAACATCACTCTTCTGTGTCAGTTGACCAGTCATCGCATACCTGCAACAGCAAAGATGTAAAGTTACAATCTTTCACTTCCTATATAAAATAGTGTGATCAATTGTTGTTTTAGAAGCATTCATTACTCTGGTGCATGGTAACCAAAGGTTCCCAAAACTCTGGTAGAATGAAGACGAGCAGCCATATCAGGAGATTGATTCGATAGGTTAAAATCAGCGATCTTGGCTTTAAAGTCTTCAAAGAGAAGCACATTGCTAGATCGGATATCTCTGTGTATTACAGCAGGTTGAACTTTCTCATGTAAATACTCAAGTCCTCTAGCTGCATCAACTGCGATTCTGACCCGTTGGATCCAATCAAGTGTAGGACCTGGTTGTGCTCCTTGGACTCCTTTTCTCCCATGTAAGATGTCGTGTAAAGATCCCATTGTGGCAAACTCATATGCAAGAATGCGGAAANTCAACACATTGCTTCACTTTGTCTTCGCTGAGCCTCGGAGTAGCCTGAAGTTACATGGCAAATGCCAAGAGAACAATCAGTAAATTCGAAAGTAAGACTATCCTCAGAGTCTATTAGAGAAAAAGGTGATGGTACATACCCAAGTGACAAGACTTTGTTGACCACGAGGCATTGTATGATCAACGGGTTTTCTACCGGTCAACAGCTCCAAAAGCACTACACCAAAACTATAAACATCACTCTTCTGTGTCAGTTGACCAGTCATCGCATACCTGCAACAGCAAAGATGTAAAGTTACAATCTTTCACTTCCTATATAAAATAGTGTGATCAATTGTTGTTTTAGAAGCATTCATTACTCTGGTGCATGGTAACCAAAGGTTCCCAAAACTCTGGTAGAATGAAGACGAGCAGCCATATCAGGAGATTGATTCGATAGGTTAAAATCAGCGATCTTGGCTTTAAAGTCTTCAAAGAGAAGCACATTGCTAGATCGAATATCTCTGTGTATTACAGCAGGTTGAACTTTCTCATGTAAATACTCAAGTCCTCTAGCTGCATCAACTGCGATTCTGACCCGTTGTATCCAATCAAGTGTTGGACCTGGTTGTGCTCCTTGGACTCCTTTTCTCCCATGTAAGATGTCGTGTAAAGATCCCATTGTGGCAAACTCATACGCAAGAATGCGGAAGTTCCCTTCAACACAATAGCCGAAGAGCTCAACAAAGTTATCGTGCTTCAGCTTCGAAACCCTGGAGACCTGAGTCAAGAACTCAACGTTTGATTCAGGTTCTGCTGAATTATCAAGCTTCTTCACCGCCACAGCCTTGCCATCTTTCAAGGTTGCATAGTAGGCTCTTCCGTATGATCCTTCACCAATCAATGCCTTTGATCCAAAGTTATCAGTCTTTTCTTTCAGCTCATCCAATGACAATGCAGGCACATCAATAGATGGAGGCTCCTTCAAAGCATCAGGCTTCACAGCAGCCGGTGTTTTTCTGTTGTGATTCCCTTCAATATAACAAAACCAAAATTTGAATATCCCAAGGAATAATATCTGCTACTAGCAAGAAATGATTACAACAAACTATACAAGAGCAAAGAGAAGTACCATAATCATGATTGTGTTTAGGGATTCTGAGGTGTTCATTTTCAGGAGAATGGTAAGGCTCTTCAACGTGGCAAGCACAGCACAACCACCTACGCATCTTTTCTCTCTTGCCTATATAGAGATCGTCTACGGCTCTTGGTTTATCCAGCCTAACAAAGTGGGCTGGTGAGCGATCGTTCGCCTGCAATATCATCATCATTACAACTCGAATGAATCAATCAATTCAACTCTCACAAAGATTTCTAATTTCATGTCACCAATAATAACAACAATATATATATCAACCAATCAATACATAGAACAGATTCCAAATTTGAGATTCACCCTAAAGCTAAGACCTTTACACAAAAACGTCAAAAATTGAAAACTTTAAGAGATAGATTCGAAAAAAAGACCAAAGCTTTGAGGATATATTCAATGGCTTACCACCAGACCACGACGATTATAATCAGAATCCATAGGATACATAACTCAAAAGACGGATCGAATCAATTAAAGAAATCAGGCAGAAAATGAGAAGGAAGATACGAAAAAGGGTCGACGAGCTTGTTGTCGGAGAAAATTTGGGAAACCCAAAGAACTCGAAACCTTCTAAAGAGCAAAAGATATTTAAAAAAAAAAAAACAGAGACAGCAAAGACAAAGGTGTCAAAAAACAAAGAGAGACAGAGAGGGTTTGCTCAAGAATAGACATTTTTATCCCACAAATCAAAAACAAAAGAAACCCAAATTTAGAGATTATAATAAATTAAAGAAGAGAATATATTTTACCTGTAAAGTCTATCTCCTTCTCTCTCTCTTAATGAGTAGCTGCTGTGCTATCTAATGAAGCTAAGCTTAAGCAAAGGTTTGGTTTTTATTGTTATGTTTTTCTTTTCTTTTTGGTTAAGAGATTTTAAGAGAGAAGGAAATAAAAAGAAACAGACGTGGGGAATTGAAATTGTTTTGACAGAAAAGCTTTTAGAGCAAAGACAGAGATGATGACTCGTATATAAATGGAGGAGACAGAGAAGCAAAAACGCGCTTATTATTAGAGGAAAAATCTTTGTTGGATGATAATGATACTTAAGTCAGTCATTCGACAAAAAATGATATTTAATGCTTTTCTCTGTAGGTTTGCTTTATGTCAACATCATTTTATTATACGTTACCTTGGTCATGTTTACTAATTGTATTTTTTCTTCTTCTGACTAATAATAAAAACATTCTATTCTCTCAAGTGTTTTTTTTTCTTCTAACTTTATTTTGCGCGTCTTTTACGTTTTTGAGACTTCTTCATTTGGTCGGTTCTGTCGGCTTTGTTCGACCTTAATCTGAAAATATTCCTGTGTACATATACACATGATTATCTTCCTAAACTAAGCTTTGTAATACATATTTAATTTCTGTTAAAAAAGTTTGTTAGAGCTTTGATTGCTCTCCTCTTCTTCTTCTTTTCCGTTGTGTTTCTCCGGTGAATCTGAATCTTAATATGGTATCAAAGCAGTGCAATTAAGTCTTCCGCTTCATTCATTATCATCGGAATCTTTGGGAGAAGTTGTTTGAAAGAGATGAGTTGCTCGATTTCTTTTCTTCGGATTGTGAGAATCCTCATTGTTGTGATTTTTGAGCTTATCGTCGGAGTTATTCTTTGTTTCTCCCTTCTTTTGTTTGTTTTATTTCTTTGATTGACCTTCATCATGTCGATTCTTTTATTTTCTTTTACAAATTCGTCACGATTTCTCTTTTCAAATCCCTAGAGTATGGGATCTTGTGTTCCTCCTTTTTCTAGGAATACGACGAATGCTTCGCTTCAGTCTAATTCAACTTCGCGTGAAACCGTTGAGCCTCCGCGATTTCAGATGGATCAGTATGAGAATCCTTTTTATCTCAAAAGTAATGATCATGCTGGGCTTATTTTGGTCTCAGATCGCCTTACAACGACTTCAGAATTTCCTTCTTGGAAGAGATCTATGTGGATGGCGTTGAATGTTCGCAATAAGCTGGGTTTCATCAACGGTACGATTACTAAGCCTCCAGAGACTCATCGTGATTATGGAACTTAGTCTAGATGTAATGATATTGTGAGTACTTGGTTGATGAATTATGTGCATAAAAAGATAGGACAAAGTTTGCTTTATATTCCTACTGTAGAGGGCATGTAGAAAAGTATTTTCAATCGTTTTAAGCAAGATGATGCTCCTAGGATCTTTGAGCGACGTCTTAATAAACTTGAGCAAGGATCTTTAGATGTTACCACTTACTATACTGCTTTGGTTTCTCTCTGGGAAGAACATAAGAACTATATTGATCTTCCAGTTTGCACTTGTGGACGTTGTGAGTGTGATGCGGCTGTCAAATGGGAGCGTTTGCAACAGCGTAGTCGTGTGACTAAATTTCTTATGGGATTGAATGAGAGTTATGAGCAAGCTCGACGTCATATATTGATGTTAAAACCTATTCCTACGATCGAAGAAGCTTTCAATATGGTTACTCAAGACGAGAGACAGATAACTATAAAGCCATTAACGAGGATTGATAATGTGGCTTTCCAATCTTCTGCTCTTGTTTCGTATGATGGTGATCAGACTTATGTTGCTGCATATAATACTAGGAGGCCGACTCAGAAACCAGTTTGTACTCATTGTGGTCGCTTAGGACACACTATTCAAAAATGCTATAAGCTCCATGGGTTTCCTCCGGGTTATAAGACGAATACTGGTTATAAAGGTAATTCGCAGAGTCAGTCTACTTTCCAACCAAGGATGCAGACACCTCAGTTTCAGCCTCGTATGTCTCAGAATCAGCCTAGGATGCAAATGCAGATGGCTCCTTATGATCCTATTCAGAAGGCGAATGTTATTGCTAATGTGTATACTGAACAACCTTCGAATTCTTTGGTCTCTCAGTCTGCTTCTACTGGATTTGATGGTAATTCTTTCAGTACTCCTGTTTTCACACCACAACAACTAAAGCAACTTTTTCCTCATACAATACTCAAGTACAAGCTCAAGAGCCTGTTGCTGCTACTAATGTTGCAACTATTACTGATCATGGTCTTATGGCACAAACTTCTACTTCTGGTACATTTCCTTTTCCTTCTACTAGTCTTCGTTATGAACATCATACTCTTACTTTTCAAAAACACATTCTATCTTCTCTTTCTAATTTCATTGCACCTAATGATTGGATTATTGATAGTGGTGCGTCTAGTCATGTTTGTTCAGATTTGGCGATGTTTAAGGAAATGGTTCTTGTTTCTAGTGTTACAATGACTCTACCGAATGGTACTCAGGTTCCTATTACACACACTGACGCGATTTACATAACACAACATTTAGGCTTGCATAATGTACTACATGTTCCTGATTTTCGTTTCAACTTGATTAGTGTTAGCTGTTTAGTTCAAAGTTTGTTCTGTTCTGCTCATTTCTTTCAAAATTGTTGTTTTATACAGGAACTTTCACGGGGCTTGATGATTGGGAGGGGTAGACTTCATAATAACCTCTATATTCTTGAAACAGAATCAAAAACCCTCTCACCATCTTTTCTTGCGGTTTGTTCCTTCACTACAAGAAAATAGTCTTATTGCAACAATATTTTTGCAATGATTGTATTCGTTAAAATTTTACAACAAAATTTGCTATATTTTTGCAATGAAAAATGCACATCACAATTTCATTACAAGTTTATTGCAAAATAACAACAAAAGTTTATGTTGCATTTTTCCGTTACAAATTAGCAATATTATTGCGACATGTGAAAATATCTTGCAAAATTTACAATAAATATTTAACGATTAGAGTTGTGATTATTTTGCAAGAAAATTTTAGTATATACATGTGACAAAATATGTGGCATCTATATTTACAACAATTTATAACTCTTTCGCAAAAAAAAAAAAAATATATATATATATATATATATTACATTTCTAGTTCTTGTTTTTTTTAATGGACTTCTATGTTCTTCTTAAATCAAATAACTCTTTTCTTAGCTTTACTAACAACTGTAGTAGGTAAACTATAACCAATTATTCATTATTTAATAACAACTGTAGAAGGTATATGTCATATACATATACTATACTTCATGATTTTCCAAGTATAAGCAAAATAAATCAATTATTCATTTTGCTTATACTTGGAAAATCATGAAGTATAGTATATGTATATGACATCTCAAACACTATGACCATATATTGTATATGTATAATCATATATTGGTCCACGTTAGTCACCCGAATATGCTATTTTCTTTGACATCTCACATACATTATAATCATATACGTATAGTATATGTATATATATATATAATCATATTCCCTTTTCTTTAAACTAATATATATATATATATATATATATTTATACATATAATTAAAGTATAATCAATATGATAACTAATATTTGTCCTCGTTACTCACCCACCACCCTTACCTCATTTTCCCATATCAATCTTAATCATTTGGATAACTATACAAATCCAAATTTGTTCAATAAAATATTACTTTACAGATTATTTTCTACTTTGGAGTAGTTTTTTTTAGCTTGTGTGTGTGGTAGATAAAATTAATGTTGCGGGTTTTTTCGTTCATGTTGTTATTACTCCTTCCGTTTTATAATATAAGATGTTTAGAGAAGTATTTTTATTTATGATTGGTTTAACTTTTTAAAAATAATTATTTCTTAATATGCGTATTTTCACTAAAACATCTTATATTTTGAAACAGAGGAAATATTATTTATTTATTTATTATTGAATAATACTTAACAGATTTGACTAAATCTACTATTATTCAGTATCAAAGATACGATTTTATTTTATCCATGCTTATATATAGCTTAAGAAAGTGCTTCCATAGATCTATCAATACAACACGTTAGCAAGCACAGTGTCAGTTCCATTCCTTCTCCAAAGGTAAACACAGTTCTCCATTAATCCGCAGTTTTATTATAGGTTTTGACTAGTAATAAAGTTTTGTCGTAACTGGTATAAGTTTTGTTATAGTTTAATATACTGACTTTGTTATTTTTAATAAATATATGTAGATGAGTCTTATGGAAAATGAAGGCCGAGCTCAAGGAGGCATGGCAGCCGTTTTAGGTTTTTTAACCCATCAAGAACACCTCATCTGTGATAAAAAGAAAAAACAAAATTTAGAAAATTTATTTCACATCATTTGTGTAATTATTTTTTATTTATGCCTTGTTGTAATATTTTAATATTTGATTATCTAATAAATGAATTATGTCTTTTACTTTTTAATCATGAAGATATATATTCTAATTTAGAAAAAATTAAATTAATAGCTAATGTGCTGAACAAATGATATAGCAAAATACTGTGATGAATAAATTACATCACTAATTTGCTGCATAAATAACGTTACAATATTACAACAAATATAACAATAAATTAATTTGTTAGAAAATTGTAATGTTATTTGCTACAAGTTTTATGTGACAATAAGTTGCAACCATTTAGAGTTGCAAACGTGTGTCACAATTATGCAACAAAATTTATTACAATAGTAAGTTGCATTAATACGACAAATATAGCAAGAAGTTATTTCATTGTAAATTTTGCAACAAATGCAAATTTGCAACGCCCAAACATCAACAAATAAAATGTGTCTCAATTTTGTTGCAGTGTCATGATTTACAACGATATATTAAATTATTGCAACAATTTTCAGTGTTGTAATATGAGTATTTTCTTGTAGTGCTTTTCTGCTTCTACTTTGGCTAATGGTGTTTTGTGGCATCAGCGTCTTGGACATGCGTCACCAGCTGTTTTGAGTAAACTTGTTAGTGTCATTCCTTCTTTACGGTCTTTAGTTTCTAATAATACTCAGTGTCAAATTTGTCATTTAGCAAAACAGAAAAGACTAGCTTATGTTTCTAATAATAATCTTGCTAAGAAACCTTTTGATCTTATTCATATCGTACATGGGGTCCTTTTAGTACATAGTCTGTTGAGGGTTTTAAGTATTTCTTAACTTTGGTAGATGATTGTACTTGTGTAACCTGGATCTATATGATGCGTAATAAAAGTGATGTTTCTACTATTTTTCCGACTTTTATCAAAATGATTTCTACTCAATATGATTCTAAAATCAAAACCATTAGATCTGATAATGCACCTGAGCTAGCTTTTACTGATATAGTTAAAGAACAAGGAATGTTACATCAATTTTCATGTGCTTATACACCTCAGCAAAATTATGTCGTTGAACGGAAGCATCAACATCTATTGATTGTGGCTAGAGCTTTGTTATACCAATCGAACATACCTTTGAAGTATTGGAGTGATTGTGTATTGACTGCAATGTTTTTGATTAATCGCTTACCTTCATCTTTGTTAAATGATAAATCTCCTTTTCAACAACTTTGTGAAAAACAATCTGATTATTTTAAACTCAAAAGTTTTGGTTGCGTATGCTTTGTTTCAACTAATGTCAATGAAAGGAATAAATTTTCACCTAGAGCAAAGCCTTGTGTTTTTCTTGGTTATCCAACCGGTTATAAGGGATATAAACTGCTAGATTTAGAGTCTCATTCTATTACAATTTCTCATAATGTTGTCTTCTATGAAAATATTTTCCCTTTTAAAACGTCGGATTTGTTATCTACTGCAGTTGATATGTTTCCAAATAGCATACTTCCTTTGCCTGCACCATTGCGTTTTGTTGATTCTATGTCTTTTCTTGATGATGATGCTATTGAAATTGACATTCCTGATCTTCCTGATGCATCTCATACATCTACATCACATACTACACAATGGGATCTTAGTACCATTCCTGTAGAGAATCCTGTTCGTACACATGATACAGGTACTGATTCTTTATCCATGGCTAGACCTAAACGGACTACTAAGACTCCCTCCTATCTCTCTGAATATCATTGTGCTTTGGTTCCTTTTATATCTATAGAACCACCTTTGTCATCCTCTTCTACACCACCAGATAAAACACTTCTTGCTAAACCATTTACTACCCCTTATCCCATTTCTTCTATTGTCTCCTATGATCGCTTTACTTCTTTGTCTCAATCTTATATTTTCTCTTATAGCCTTGAAACTGAACCTAAAACCTTTGCCCAAGCCATGAAATCAGAAAAATGGACAAATGCAGCAGGTGCTGAGCTTAATGCTCTTGAGTCTGCACATACTTGGGATGTTGAATCTTTACCACAAGGTAAGAATGTTGTTGGTTGTAAATGGGTATTTACTATGAAGTATAATCCTGATGGTTCATTGGAGAGATATAAAGCTAGGTTGGTTGCCCAAGGGTTTACACAACAAGAAGGTTTGGACTACATTGAAACTTTTTCTCCTGTGGCAAAGTTGACTAGTGTGAAGCTACTACTTGGTGCAGCTGCTAAGAAAGGGTGGAGTTTAACACAGATGGATGTCTCTAATGCCTTTCTACATTGAGATTTAGATGAAGAAATTTATATGAGTCTACCTCAAGGGTATACTCCTCCACCAAATGTCACCTTGCCTCCTAATCCGGTATGTCAACTTCGCAAATCTCTATATGGCTTGAAGCAAGCTTCTCGACAATGGTATAAGCGTTTATCCTCTGTTTTGTTGGGTGCAAACTTCATTCAGTCCCTGGCGGATAATACACTTTTAGTCAAAGAGAGACCCTGATCTTTTATTGCAGCTTTAGTCTATGTTGATGATAACATGATCGCTAGCAATGATGATAAAGCAATGGATAGTTTGAAGGCATTATTACGGTCTGAATTCAAAATTAAGGATCTTGGTCCTGCCAGATTTTTCCTTGGACTTGAAATCTCACGCTCCTCCAAAGGTATCTCGATTTGTCAGAGAAAGTATGCACAGAACTTGTTGGAGGATGCAGGTTTACTCGGTTGTAAACCAAGTCCACTCCCGATGGATCCTAGTCTACATCTCACAGCTGCAATGGGGACACCTCTTCCTAATCCTTCAGATATTCACCTTTAGGCGGCTCATAAGGTACTCAAGTATATCAAAGCCAATCTTGGCCAAGGTCTAATGTACTTTGTAGATTCAGAGATATGCTTGAATGGTTTCTCGGATGCTGATTGGGCAAACTGTAAGGATACAAGGCGATCAATAACTGGCTACTGCATTTATCTTGGTGACTCCTTAATCTCGCGAAAGTCGAAGAAACAGAGTGTTGCGAGCCGGAGCAGTATAGAGTCAGAATATCGTAGCATGGCCCATGCGACTTGTGAGATTATTTGGTTGCAACAGCTATTGAAGGATCTCCATCTCCAGGTGACTAGTCCTGCTAAGCTTTACTGTGATAATAAATCGGCTATGCATATTGCTATGAATCCAATATTTCATGAGCGGACGAAGCATATCGAGATCGACTGTAACACGGTTCGTGATCAGATTAAAGCTGGCAAGCTCAAAGTTTTTCATGTTCCATCAGAGAACCAGCACACATACATTCTCACCAAACCGCTTCATCCAGGTCCTTTCTATGGATTGCTTTCTAAGATTTCATTATCAAGTCTTTATCTTCCAAACGAGGCACCTTTGAAGATAACGACTTGAGAGAGGCGTATTAGGATACATGAGGATTGGTTATTGACTGGTTATCAATCGGTTATCTCTGGTGTACTTAGTTTGGAGTAATGAGAAGTTTGTATATAAGGAGATAAGTATTATCTTCCTAAACTAAGCTTTGTAATACACATTTAATTTCTGTTAAAAGAAAGTTTGTTAGAGCTTTGATTGCTCTTCTCTTCTTCTTCTCCGTTGTGTTTCTCCCGTGAATCTGAATCTTAATAGGAAGAAGATTCTTGTAAAGTTAAAAGTAGTCCAACACTACAGCTTACTAAAAAAAATTTCAAAGTAGAGAAATAGTTGAATCATAATTTCGACTGAATCTTCGGTTTTCTATTTTTTTTTATGAATTACAAAGTTTAAACTATTGGACTTAATAATAGATGGATATATATATGGTCACTCAAATTTCAACTTCAAATGAAAACAATTTTTTTGATGGCTAATGCAAATGCTAAAAATCAAACATTTTCATTATTCAGAAAAAAAAAGAAGGTCAGTTTGGCGTCTAAAAAATATCCAATTCTAATATCTCCATAGTTAATAACTTAATATTTATGTTTGAGGCTTAAAAATTCGTATAGAGGCTAAGAAAGCCCGATATAACCATTAATAGGCCCATCAAGATTGAAGAAAATTTTACTTTCCCCCGCGTTTCACGTTTTTGTCTTTTTCTTCATGCCTTTTTTTTTTTTTTATGTGGACCTCTCGAGTCTCTCGAGTCTCTTCTTCAAAAGTCAAAACCAATTCTTCTGATACAGACACAGCTTTCACTCTCCTCTCTAAAATCTGATGATTTGATCCATTCGTATTGTTATGCATTCACCATAATTTCTCACCGGCTGCAACTAGGGGTTTTTTTTTTCCGGCTTGTTTTGGTTAACGAAAGCAAAAACAAACAAACAATGGTGTGTTTCAATTTCAATGGGTTTAAGACGAAGATTACTCTAATTGGACTTGGTTTGGGACAGATCCTCTCCCTTCTCTCTACCTGCGTCTGAGTTCGCCAGAAAAGGTTTTACCTTTTTTCCAAATTCCAACCCAACCCATTTTTTTTTTTTATTTAAATTGATTGGCTTTACACAAATTTGAAACCTTTTGTAGGAATTAATGCTCCAACATCACAGTCTTTTCTGGGTTATGTGTTACTGGCTATCGTCTATGGAGGTATCATGCTCTATCGAAGATCCACAATTCAAGTCAGTATTTTGAAGTTTTTTTCACTCTCTATTGCTCTCCCTTTCAAAATATAAGATGTTTTGGTCAAAGCACACAATTAAGAAAAGACCACTTTAAAAAAAATTTATCCAATCATAAAATAGAAAATATTTAATTAATCTAAAAATAGCATAGAAGGTTGATAAATCTTATATTATGAAACAAAAAATCTTCTCTAAATCATGAAACGGAGGAAGTATATACTATATTCCTCTTGTCTTGGGTAATCATTGATCATTGGAGTGTCTTGTGTGGGTTTTTGTCTCGTTTATAAGGGAACCAAAAACTGTTGTGAGAATCAGCATTGAAGGTTTCATTAGTAATCTTCTAACTAACGAGTATTGCTAATGCCAAATACATTTGTAGGCCAAGTGGTATTATTATCTCCTCCTTGCTTTAGTTGATGTGGAGGGCAACTTTCTCGGTGAGTGTCCTCACTCTCACTGAAAGACTTCTTCTTTTCCTGATGTTGTGTCTGTTGCCCTTAATGTTGCTCAAGCTTTGTCCAGCCGAGGCTGCAGAGAAAGTAATATGTTATTTGACTCTTTTGTGGTGAGTATTAGTACAATGATGAGATTTTGAATCATAACTCCATTGCTTTGGTTTTACAGTGGTAGAGGCTTATCAGAACACATCAATGACGAGTGTCATGCTACTGGACTGCTGGGCGATCCCTTGCGTTTTGGTCTTGACTTGGGCTTTCCTGAAAACAAAATACAGTTTGATGAAGATCAGTGGTGTGGTTATCTGTATTGTTGGCGTTGTCATGGTAGTTTTCTCAGATTTCCATGCAGGGGATCGAGCTGGTAACGGTTTTAAAACTGATTCATTACTTCTCTAATTCTCTTTCTCTTGTTTTCTTACCATGGCTTCACTCTTCCCAAGCCTGCAAGTAAACACATATTGGCCTGAGAAACGCATATTATGGTGGCTTTCAGGAGGAAATAATCCTGTCAAAGGAGATTTTCTTGTTATAGCTGGAGCAACCTTGTATGCTGTCAGTAATGTCAGCCAGGTAAGCAAGTTGCTAATCACATACTACAAACACTTTTAAGATATCGCCATTTAAAACATAAAAGAAAATTAATGAAATTAAGTGTGCTTGTAAAGTTGTAATTCTAGTCTCCTGAAGAATGCAGACAGAGTTGAACTCATGTCCTTTGTGGGCCTTTTTGGCGCAATTATTGGTGGTTCAGATGTATCCTTCAAACACAAGGCTAACACTTTTATGTTTCTTATACTTATATACTATCAAAGAGAATATTCTTTGACTTGTCCATAGAAGCATATTTGAACGTGATGCACTTAAAGCTATTCAGTGGTCAACTGGGGCTGTAAGTTTGTTGCAACATTAGAGATATCCATTTTCCTTTCAATCTCGGTATACTAAAGACTTTTTCTTTTAGCAAGTACCAAGTTAAAAAGTTGCTACGGTTATGTAATTTCAGGTTTTGCCTTTCCTTGGAATTGCACTCGGGGTGTTTCTCTTCTACTCGTTACTCACAGTCGTACTCAAGGTATGAGACAAAACAAAAACCATACACTGACCTCCTTCACTCTCGATATTCATGTCAATTTGTCCGTTTGTTGCCATGCCTCTGAAACATTTAACATTTTTTGAAAATATGGTCTTATTAGACATGGTTCAGCAATGTTCATTCTCCTCTCGTTACTCACATCATACATGTGGGCGGTTTTGATTTGCATTTTCGCTTACCATGAGAAGGTTAGCTCGCTTTGTATATCGAACATCATCATATGACATACTTACATTTCTGTCAGTAGAAACCAGTGTATGTGAATGTTGGCTATATATGCTAGGTCGACTGGCTCTATTACTTGGCATTTGCTACTACAGCTATTGGACTGATCATATACTCAATGTACTGTCTTTTCTCATCTTTCTTCAATTCCAATATCTGTTCTGCACTCCGGAGATCTTCAGTATTCTTCACACCCTTGTTTTTCATTTCTTGATGTTCTCATTTCTCAGGAAGGAGAAAGATCAGGAGGAACAAAGAGATGGAGAAGTGGTAAGTGAGCAGAGGAAGAAGGTGTTCGATGCAGAGGATGGTGAATCACTTCGAGACAGCCTTATAGGTGCTCCCACCTGAACCCAAAGCCTGAGTTTTGTTGTTGTTGTATATGTCATTGGCTGTAAAGATAAAGAAACTTGTAGGTGGAGAGACAAGTTAGTAGTCATTTATAACAATTGGTGACTGTAAAAAAAGGCCTTGTTTGATCTTAATTCAACTGTAAACACAAAAATAAGATATAGTAGTTACTTCCAAATGTATCAAGCTGTAGGCTATTTATTTAACTTCCTACTAAATTGTAAGATGTTCTATTATGGTCACATACCCTGGTTATTCTACAAACAGTGCATCTCCACAGAGCTCTATTATGGTCAATTGGTCATGTAGTTGCCGACAGATCTATCTTAATCCAATAATGCGTTGCAAATTCAATGATTGGTTACGAGTCTTACAACGACAATACTAATTAAAGACTCCCCATGACTTTTCTCTCTCCTCTGCAGCTAGAGTTTGGTTTCACGGGATAATTGTTGGATTGAAGGTAGAAACCAGTAATGGCGTGTTTCAGTTTCAATGAGATGAAGACGAAGAAGACTCTGATTGGACTTGGATTAGGACAGATCATCTCGCTTCTCTCTACATTTCTTTCGTTTGCAGCGTCTGAGATCACCAGAAAAGGTTTCACCTTTTTCTATAAAACCCATATTTTCATTAATACATTTCATAAATACACAAATTTGAAACCTTTACAGGTATTAATGCTCCAACATCGCAGTCGTTCATGGGTTATCTTTCACTTGCAATCGTCTATGGAGGTATCATGCTGTATCAAAGACCCACAATTAAAGTCAGTAATGTATTGATGATCTTCTCTTCTTGGAAACTTTAGATTATTATACTGTTGCTTCTTCCTCTTGGGTGAATTAGTGATCTTTCGAGTGTGAGTTTTGTATATTTTATAGGGAAACAACAAATTGTAATGAGAGTTTTTGTTTGAAAGGTTTCATATTGAGTGCCAAAACAGAGTAGTCTTATATAATGTTCTCTGACTAGCAAATGTTGCTAACATCTTCAATCCACATATTGTTGTAGGCGAAGTGGTATAACTATTTACTCCTTGCTTTTGTTGATGTTGAGGCAAACTTTCTCGGTGAGAAAAGAAAAAAAAACTCTTCTTTTGTCCCATTCTTTGGCTTGAGCTCTGATCCTGCGTTTTCATGACAATGTAACTTCGTTACAGTGGTGAAGGCTTATCAGTACACATCAATGACGAGCGTCATGCTACTGGACTGCTGGGCGATCCCTTGCGTTTTGGTCTTGACATGGGTTTTCCTGAAAACAAAATACAGACTGATGAAGATCAGTGGTGTGGTTATCTGTATTGTTGGTGTTGTCATGGTAGTCTTCTCAGACGTCCATGCAGGGGATCGAGCTGGTAATGGTTTAGTTCTCTTTCCCTTTTTTCAAGCCTGCAAGTAAATACTCACATATTGGCCCAAGAAACTTGATTCAAACATATATATATGGTGGCTATTAGGTGGAAGTAATCCTGTTAAAGGAGATCTTCTTGTTTTAGCTGGAACAACCTTGTCTGCTGCCTGTAATGTCAGTGAGGTAAGAAAGTCTCGAATCATATACTTTTTCTTTTTATGTTACTGTATCGCGAAACGATACTTTCAAAAAGTACCAAAATTTAGTGTACTTGAATTCTAGTCACCTTGTTTCTCTTTTATAGGAGTTCCTTGTGAATAATACAGACATGATTGAGGTATTGGCCTTTTTGGGAATTTTTGGCACAATTGTTACTGCCGTACAGATGTATCCTTCAAACAACAAGACCAATACTTTTTCTGTTTCTTAAACCTAAATGAATATTCCTTGACTTGGCCATAGAAGCATATTGGAACGTGGTGTGCTCAAAGCGACTCACTGGTCAACTGAGACGGTAAGCATGCTGCCACACTTGCGATATTCATTTCCCTTTTAATCTCTGCAAGCCGAAGGACTTCTTTTCTTAAAGTCATTTTGTACTTGTTGTGGTTCCAGATTTTACTTTACCTTGGACTCGCACTTGCGTTATTTCTCTTTTATTCATTAGTCGCAGTCTTAATTCAGGTATGAGACAAAACTGAAACCATATGATCAAACGCTCTCATTTCCATGCCAATGTCTCTGAATATATAACCATCTTTCGAACATGACCTTCTCAGACCAATGGGGCAACAATGTTCAACCTCTCGTTGCTCACATCAGACATGTGGGCTGTTTTGATCCGCACTTTTGGTTACCACGAGAAGGTCTGCTCGTTTTTTGCTTCAAACATCAAGAAAACTCTTTTACATTTTCTGTCCGCAGAAACCAGCTGATGAGATAAAATGGTTATGCATGTATGTTAAATGTCAGGTTGATTGGCTCTACTTCTTGGCATTTGCTACTACAGCTATTGGACTGATCATATACTCAATGTACAGTCTTGTTTAGTCTTTCTTCAAGAACAATACTTGTTCTGCACCCGTGGTATACAATACATGGAGAGCAGTATTCTTCACCCATTAATTGTTTATACCCCTTTGTTGATATTTTCAGGAAAGAGAAAGATGAAGAGGAACAAAGAAAGTTTCTCGATGAGGAAGACGGTGAGTCACTTCGCAGCAGCCTTATAGTTGCTTCCACCTGAAACATAACTCTGTACCTATAGCTAATCAAAGCGACAAAGCCTCAGGGTTTTATTTATCTATGCCATTGGCTGTGACATATAAGATTATTTTTTTTCCGGAGCAGAAACTTTTGGGGGCAGACAAGCTTGTATAGTTCTCTCCCAAATTTGGTGATTGTAAAGAAAAATATGGCTTTGAATATTATTTGATGCAGATTAGTTTGAGTGCTATTTATAATATGATGTTTGAAATGGTGTTTGTTTCCATTGAGACACAGTACTCTTCTCTCTTATCCATTGTATAGTAATCACCGTAATTTCACACCGGAGAATCTCTGCTTCTTCTAACAAGGAGAGTCTAAAAGAAGAGAGAAAATGGTGATGGGTTCCTATTTCAATGGGATCAAGACGAAGAATACTCTAATTGGATTTGGTTTGGGACAGATCCTCTCGCTTCTCTCTACTTCTATCAGCTTTACTGCGTCTGAGTTCTCCAGAAAAGGTTTTACCCTTTTTTCCAACCCCTTTTTTTTAATTTTTTAAACATTGATTGGCTTACACAAATTTGAAACCTTTTATAGGGGTTAATGCTCCAACATCACAGTCTTTTCTGGGTTATGTGTTACTGGCTATCGTCTATGGAGGTATTATGCTCTATCGAAGATCCACAGTTCAAGTCAGTACTGAAGTTTTCTTTCACTCTCTTGTCTTGGGTAATCAGTGATCATTGGAGTGTCTTACTGTCTTGTGTGAGTTTTTGGTCTAGTTTATAAGGGAAACATAAACTGTAGTGAGAATGAGCATTGAAGGTCTCGTTAGTATTCTTCTAACCAACGAGTAACGAGTGTTGCTATTGCCAAATAAATTAGTAGGCCAAGTGGTATAATTATGGGATCTCCTCCTTGCTTTAGTTGTTCAAAATTTAATTGTAAACACAAAAATAAGATATAGGAGTTCCTTCAAATGTATCAACTTCTAGGCTTTCCTCCTTGCTTTAGTTGTTCTTAACTTACTACTAGAATGTAAGATGTTCTATTGTGGTCATATGGTTACATACATACACATACCTTGCTTTAGTTGTTCAAATGTATCAAAAATAAGATATTGGATCTCCTCCTTGCTTTAGTTGTTCTTAACTTACTACTCGAATGTAAGATGTTCTATTGTGGTCACATACACTGGTTATTCTACAAACGGTGCATCTCTCCACAGAACTCTATAATGGTCACTTGAAAGCTCACCGTTATATACAAACGTCATGTAGTTGCCGACAAATCCATTAAAGACAATGATTTATTACGACGACAAAACTCATTAAAGACTCCCTATGACTTTTCTCTCTTCTCTGCAGTTAAGTTTGGTTTCACGGGATAATTGTGGGATTGAAGGAAGAAAACAGTAATGGCGTGTTTCAGTTTCAATGAGATGAAGACGAACAAGACTCTGATTGGACTTGGATTAGGACAGATCATCTCGCTTCTCTCTACATTTTTTGCGTTTGCAGCGTCTGAGGTCACCAGAAAAGGTTGCACCTTTGTTTTGAAACCCATCTTCTCTTTAATACATTTCAATATTTCATATATATACATATATAGAGGCTTACACAAATTTGAAAACTTTTATATATAGGGATAAATGCTCCAACAACACAGTCGTTCATGGGTTATCTTTCACTTGTAATCGTCTATGGAGGTATCATGCTGTATCGAAGACCCGCAATTAAAGTCAGTAATGTATTGATGATCTTCTCTTCTTGGAAACTTTAGATTATACTGTTGCTTCTTCCTCTTGGGTGAATTAGTGATCTTTCGAGGTTTTGATATTGAGTGCCAAAACTTATAATGTTCTCTAACTAGAAAAGTGTTGCTAACATCGTCAATGTCNCGAAGTGGTATAACTATTTACTCCTTGCTTTTGTTGATGTTGAGGCAAACTTTCTCGGTGAGAAAAGAAAAAAAAACTCTTCTTTTGTCCCATTCTTTGGCTTGAGCTCTGATCCTGCGTTTTCATGACAATGTAACTTCGTTACAGTGGTGAAGGCTTATCAGTACACATCAATGACGAGCGTCATGCTACTGGACTGCTGGGCGATCCCTTGCGTTTTGGTCTTGACTTGGGTTTTCCTAAAAACAAAATACAGACTGATGAAGATCAGTGGTGTGGTTATCTGTTTTGTTGGTGTTGTCATGGTAGTCTTCTCAGACGTCCATGCAGGGGATCGAGATGGTATGTTTAGTTCTCTTTCCCTTTTTTCATTTACCATGGCTTCAAGCCTGCAAGTGAAAAAACTCACATATTGGCCCAAGAAACTTGATTCAAGCATATGTATATGGTGGCTTTTAGGTGGAAGTAATCCTGTTAAAGGAGATCTTCTTGTTTTAGCCGGAACAACCTTGTCTGCTGCCTGTGATGTCAGCGAGGTAACAAAGTCTCACTTTCAAAAAAGTACCTGTTTTTAGTGTACTTGAATTCTAGTCTCCTTGTTTCTCTTTTGTAGGAGTTCCTTGTGAAGAATACAGACATGATTGAGGTATTGGCCATTTTTGGAATTTTTGGCACAATTGTTGCTGCCGTACAGATGTATCCTTCAAACAACAAGACCAATACTTCTTTATGTATCTTAAACCTATATGAATATTCCTTGACTTGGCCATAGAGGCATATTGGAACGTGGTGTGCTCAAAGAGATTCACTGGTCAACTGAGCCGGTAAGCATGCATGCTGCCACACTTGCGATATCCACAGGAACAAAGGACTTCTTTTCTTAAAATCATTTTTGTAATTTTTGTGGTTCCAGATTTTACTTTACCTTGGAGTCGCACTTGCGTTATTTCTCCTTTATTCATTAGTCGCAGTCTTAATTCAGGTATGAGACAAAACTGAAACCATATGATCAAACACTCTCATTTCCATGACAGTGTCTCTGAATATAACCATCTTTTGAACATGATCATCTCAGACCAATGGTGCAACAATTTACAACCTCTCGTTGCTCACATCAGACATGTGGGCTGTTTTGATCCGCACTTTTGGTTACCACGAGAAGGTCTGCTCATTTTTTTTGAATCGAACAGAAAAAAAACTCTTTTACATTTTCTGTCTGTAGAAACCAGCTGATGAGATCAAAATGGTTATGTATGTATGTTAAACGTCAGGTTGATTGGCTCTACAGCTATTGGATTGATCATATACTCAATGTACAGTCTTATTTAGTCTTTCTTCAAGTACAATATCGGTTCTGCACCCGTGGTATACAATACATGGAGAGCTGCAGTATTCTTCACCCATTGTTGATATTTTCAGGAAGGAGAAAGATGAAGAGGAACAAAAAAGTGGGGAAGTGGTAAGTGAGCAGAGAAAGTTTCTCGATGAGGAGGATGGTGAGTTACTTCGCAGCAGCCTTATAGTTGCTTCCACCTGAAACCTAACTCTGTAGACTGTACCTAGCTAATCAAAGCCCTCAGGGTTTTAAGTATCTATGTCATTGGCTGTGAGATTTAATATTATTTTTCCCGGGAAGAAACTTTGACAAGTTTGTATATTTCTCTCCCAAGATTTGGTAATTGCAAAGCAAAATATGGCTTTAAATATTTGATGCAGATATAGTTTGAGTACTAATTGTAATATGATATTTCAAATGGTGTTGGAATCTACAACAGTTGCACCAGTTGTAAAACAGTATATTTTTTCTTTGAATATAATTTAACATTTGATTCAAAAAAAAATATATATATATTTCAAATGGTGTTTGTTTCTCAGAATTTGACTTACAAAGATATAAATACTATATATCACCTAACATTTTATAAATGACTATCTCAATCCCAAGAAGGCAAGACCTATTCCAATTAAACTGAGGATAAAATAAGGCAACAGCTCACAAAGGAGACACAGTACTCATCATTGAATGTAGTTAAAGTCTCCTCCCTATGCTCTCCGCTCTGATCCATTGTATAGTTATCTATTATTTCATTCACCGTAACTTCAAACCGGAGAAACCTCTGCTTCTTACAAGTAGAGTTAAAAGAAGAGAGAGAAAATGGTGGTGGGTGCCAATTTCAAGGAGATTAGGACCAAGAAGACTTTGATTGGTCTTGGTTTGGGACAGCTCCTCTCGCTTCTTTCTACTTCTAATGGTTTTACATCTTCTGAGCTTGCCAGGAAAGGTTCAAGATTCTTCATTTTTAAGCTTATGATTTGAGGATCTATTACCATTACACCCAGCAGCTTTCGTGATCTGTCTGAAAATTTGTGAATAGGGATCAATGTTCCAACATCGCAAACATTCCTAAATTATGTGTTACTGGCAATCATATATGGAGGTATTATGCTGTATCGAAGACCCGAAATTAAGGTCAGTATTGTAATTCTCTTCTTGAAAACATTGGCCTCTAACTCTGTGTTGAGTTCCAAAAGCAATGTGTGCCAAACAAAAGTGTCTATATATAGTCTAACTAGCAAGTATTGCTAACATATTCTATGCGATCGAAATTGCAGGTGAAATGGTATTACTATTTCCTCCTTGCTATAGTTGATGTGGAGGCGAATTTTCTTGGTGAGTGTTCTAGCTGATAAAGATCTTCTTATGTCAAGTTTTTGTGGCTTTTTTTAACCCTGACAAGTACTTTGTAGTTTTTTTGCTTTGTGTGAGTATGACTATGAAACTATGAAATAAAAAATCCATTGCTTTGCTTTTACAGTGGTGAAGGCTTATCAGTACACATCATTGACAAGTGTCATGCTACTGGACTGCTGGGCGATCCCTTGCGTTTTGGTCTTGACTTGGGTTTTCCTGAAAACAAAATACAGATTGATGAAGATCAGTGGTGTGGTTATCTGTATTGTTGGTGTTGTTATGGTAGTCTTCTCTGATGTTCATGCAGGGGATCGAGCTGGTAATGGTTTTGAAACTGATTCTTGAGTCAGTTTTTTGTAACTGCAGGTTCACTGATAAAATCGATTATAGCATTTTAATGATGGTATTTTCAGGAGGACGTAATCCTATCAAAGGAGATTTTCTTGTTATAGCTGGGGCAACCTTATATGCTGTCAGTAATGCCAGTGAGGTAAGCAAGTCCGCAGACAAGAAGATGTTGTTATATCGCGCAAAAATGTAAATTTATTGTTCCTTGGTTATAGGAGTTCGTTGTGAAGAAAAATGGAGGAGACACAATTGAGTTGATGACCTTTTTGGGATTTTTTGGTGCCATTATTAGTGCCATTCAGATGTATCCTTAAGACCACAAGACTAAGACTATTATGTTTCTTAGACTCATAATTCATAATTCAGCTGTGGTTATTCCTTGACTTGTCCATAGAAGCATATTTGAACGTAGTGAGCTCACAGCGATTCACTGGTCAACTGGAGCTGTAAGTTTCTTGCTATATCCCTTAGCCTTCCAATTTTTGCAAACCAATTTTCTTTGCCGTTTCAGGTTTTTCCTTTCCTTAGATTTTCACTCACAGCGTTTCTATTCTACTCATTAGTCCCGGTCTTACTCAAGGTATGAGACAACGTTGAAACCATATGATCAAAACCTCCATCACTCTTTGAGACTGTAACATTTTTTGCAATGTGACTTTTCAGACTAATGGTTCAACAATGTTCAACCTCTCGTTGCTCACGGCAGACATGTGGTCAGTTTTGATACGCATTTTCGCATACCATGAGAAGGTTATAGCTCACTTTATAATATCAGGAAATTTTTACGTTTTCTGTCTGTAGAAACCAGCTGATGAGATCCATGGTCATGTATTGTATGTATGTTAATGTTAGGTGGACTGGCTATACTTCTTGGCATTTGCTACTACAGCTATAGGACTGATCATATACTCAATGTATAGTCTTTTCTAATCTTTCTTCAAGTACAATATCTGTTCTGCACACATGGCTTCATCAAGTACAAAAATCAAATCATCAATGGACTTATTCTTCACCATTTTTCCTATTTTCAATCTTTCTCAGTAAGGATAAAGATCTTGAGGAACACAAAAGTGGAGAAGCGGTTGACGAGGAGGCTGAGCGGAAAAAGTTGATCGACGAGGATGGTGATCCGGGATCCTAGCCACAGAGGGTTTTCTCAATGTCATCGACTGTGAATTAGATTATTGCTTCCAGAAAAAACAAAGGAACTTACTAGTAGAGAAAAGTTAAAAATTTATCTGTAACAATTGGTACAATAAAGAGAAAAAAGGGATTTATTTGATCTTAATTGTAAAAATGAAATGAAGATTTACCTCGTGAGAACAACATTGGACGTATTCTAGAAGTTACTTCAATTGTATCAACTTCTCTTTATTCTTGGTTTAATTTATTTTACTCACTACTACAACGTAAGAGGCTACATCTCCACACAGATCTAGTACGGTGATTTGAAAGCTCATCGTTATGTACACAAACGTCAAAGCAAAGAACTCCTTCTCTGTTTACTTGTTTCTTGGTTTCGTGACTTTAATCAGTAACGGGGTTTTAACGATATGCATCATTCAAACTCTCGTCATGAGAATTCAGTTTCCTTCTTCGTGAACGAGGGAATAGTAGCTGGTGGATCTTCTTCTCTGCTGCCATTTCTGTTGTAGCCTGTCACAATTCACAAACAATGATGAGAGAAGTATTAGCATATCCATGTCCTTATGTTTTCTTGTTGCAAAAAGGTGTATCTTTGTTTGATGTTTTAGTCTGAAAGTTCTCTCACCCTGGTTTTGAAAGGGAAACGGTGAGTTTGGACTTGTGCACCTGCGAAAACTCTCACGTCCATACCAAGACTATCTACACTGATCAGGTTAGCTTCCTACATGAGATAACCGCAAAGTAGCAGACTGGGTTACAAAATGTGGTAGCTAAGTAATCCGGAACTGTAACAGCGGGATAGGTATTAGAGATTAGTCGTATTGCAGATTATATTCAGAGACTTGGATACAATACCTCTGCATGAAGACCCTTCTTTTTGCAGAGAGCTTTCAGGGCAATGCTGGAGTTAATTCCCCTGTTGTTGAAGCGCTCTATGATTGCAGAAGTAGAGTGCACTAAGATATCTGGTTCGGCATCTTGAAAATCTTGCAAACTTATATAAGACTGAAAATAGTCAAAGAATCTAGACATCAACGCACAGTGTGAGGCCGTGGGAAAAAATATGAAACAATGACAGGTCGTATGTAACGTGCTCGCAAAGCAGCTAATATATTATATGCTTGCCATATTTTGAAAAGCCTTTGCCTTCATCCAAATGACCTGAAAATTATTCAAGGGAAACTGGGAAAGAGAACAGACCGAGGCAAAAACATACCTCTGCTCCATAGAGGGAGAGAATCTCTATTCCCACAATCTCTAATCTATATAGACTTGAACTCATATCGCTATCGTCACGTCTTAAACTACTGCTTGGGTTATCACCTGAAGATTATCCATAGGGAGAGAAATTCAAGATGTCAAACAGAACTATTCACAAGCACAAAATCAACAACAGCTTTTTGAGGTCAAGAAAATGTGAAAGGACCTTGAACCTCCCAGCTATAGTTATCTCTATCTTCCGAAGTAAATAATCTTCTTATATCGGATTCCTCGTCAAGGAAAGCGGGCCTAAGGCATCCGAGTATGGATACACCATTAGACGGATAGTCCATTTTCCGGTCATAGTCCATGCTAATTGCCTGCATGATTGCAAAGACAAGAGATACCAACTCAACGACATAGTCAATGCAATGCAAGACCAGTATGTATCAAATATAATGCTTATCTGCAATACCAGAGGGTTCGGTTCGGTAACTGTTGCAACGATCCAAGTTTAAATATGTCATTTTTAAAGGTTTTTTCATCATGCAATTGCAGATTGTATAGATATATAACCTTGGACAGGTGTTTGGCAAAGTAAATAGGATGAACCGCGTTGGAGGTATCAGGCATTCCCCAATCGACCGGAATATCTCTAGCTTCAGAATCCATAATCTACTCAAAATTTAAAAGTAGATCAGAAAAGACAGTTGTTAATAAGACAAGAGACTTTACATGTTTTGCAAGAAAACTAAGAGAGTGCAAATAGCTTCAACCTACCTCGAAATAATGGTCATCAAAAATAATTTGGTCAAGATTACCAATGTCCGAAATGTTATATTCCTCATGGATCCGTGTGTTTTCGTATCGTGGGACATCCATTCCAAAAAAGGCTTTCTACAAGTATGTGATGACAACTCCAATTAATAGGTGTTGGACGTTGTGCTTGTACCAAACTAATAAATGTTATCAATTATGTACATATACGAGACATTCTAGTTGATCAAAGACACGCTTACCACTGGATTACTAGCTCCAGGATCTTCTAAGATGTTCTCATCATCAGGAATTTCGAAAAAGATATCTAAATAGGAACAAACAAAGAAGCTGGTAAGAAAGAAAGTGAGCGATAGATATCAAATTTATCATAAATTTGAGATGAGACTAACCTCCATACTCATCAATAACATACTTAAAGTCGGACCATGAAGTATGATCGTGTGGTTCACAGTGAATAGCTCCAGGAAAAACCAGTACCGCACTGCTGTTAGCCTACAAGTAAACAAGGAAACGGTGTTCTTCATGCAAACTCAAAATAGCAAAACACCACAATGTTCTATTTCATATGACACTCAAGATCATGTTTTCTAGTGTTTCCCAGCTACAAACCTCGACAGTAGTCCTTGCTACTTCAGCAGGAGAGAGTTTTGTCTCCTGCACTCTTTTGGACGGCTTCAAGTCTTCTAAAGGATGATAGCCGTAGAAAGATGAATCAGGAACCGAATCAGAATAATCAGCAGCAACAGAAACTTTTGTGAGGCCAAGGTCATGGCCACCGGATGAAACATGAAATGCTGGTCCAAAAAAAGGAATCTTACATCTGGAACTGAATAGGAGAAAACACATTAACAACAATCAGGAAGATGATAAAGATTTTTATAACAAATCAGGAAGAGAAAAATCAGATAATCAATAGACAGACATACATATACGTGTTACATGTTTTTATAACTAAGAATACCTTAAAACAGAGAGATTAGCAGAGGAACATCTATCAAAAACACGACTTCTTGCGGTGCTGCCGTTTCTTTTGTAAGGCATGGAGGAAGAGAACTCATCCGCGCAAGGTTGATGGCAATGAGATGGACCTCCTAATGAAGAAGACACACAAAGAATGTTCAAATTCAATGCCTCCACCAAATTTACAGAAACAAAAAAAAGATGGAAATTTCAAAAAGAAGAGAACTTTGAAGTGTTAAATGATCAGATTTAAAGATCTCTAATTAATGAGATTAACATCTAATTCCCCCAACAACAAAAAAATTAGTCAAAAAAAAAAAAAAAAAAAAAA
>NC_025691.1:2542905-2548869 GCF_000633955.1 Camelina sativa
TCCCAGGTCTTCTTCTTGTTAAATTCAAAGCAGAGAAGGCTAAACGCCAAAAAAAGTGAAGGATTGAGGGAAATAATAAAAAGATTTGAAGAAAACAATTTGAGATAAACCCCAGAAAACGAATTCACGATCGAGCTCAAAAAAAAGAAAAAAGAAACGAGTTTTGCATCAATCAGCCAAAAGGAATGCTTTTTAGCCTTTAATGAGAAGAAGGGTTAATTTAATTCGTGTCTCTCAGGCATGCACTGTATCTTCTACAACCAACTTCAGATTAGTCAATGAACAACACAAGAGGAAACAAGAAGGAAGAGAGAGAGATCTCAAAAATTGGTGAAGTACGTACCGAGAGAGAAAGAAGAAGCAGCCGCCGCGATCACCATGATTTTATACACACAAAACAGAGGACGGGATCGGAGAAGCTGAAATCTCAGCCGCCGTGAAATGTCTGTCAATCGTAATACTCGTCGTACGCCGTAATATCCGCCGTCTTCGTGGCCGTCGTCGCTGATCACGTTTTTGTTTGGTCGTCTTTTCTTATGTTTACTGTCTGTCGCATCTCTCTCTCTCTCTTCTAATATTAAAATTTTTGCCAGAGACTTCAGAAAACTTTCAGCCTTTTTTAAAATATCATATTTATTTTTTTTTATTTTGTTTTGTTTCCTTTTTTGTCGTAATGGCAATTTTGATGATTTTTCTATTTTTCTTTTTAATCTATTTGGGTCAGATCATGGGAAAGGTTGTTGTGGTTGGTATTTTTCTTATGTTCTTTTTATATGGAAATCTCATATTTCGTTATCTTTTTTTCTATCTCAAAAAATAAAGAATAAAAAAATTTGTAATGAATAAAAATGATTGATGGATGGATATTCTTTTGATTCTTTTATTTAATGCTCATGATAAAACTCACATACGACCAATTGTGACCTCTGTTGTGTGTGTATGTCACATCAGTTTAGTACGGTTTAGCTGGTTTTGTTTGGTATTCTCTGGTTTAGTAAACCTAGACGAATGAATATGAATGGTTCAACTAGATTTCGTTGGTGATAGCGGTACCAACTTTTGAAGACGTTGAAGACGTTGACAACTACCACCATCTACAATCATGAAAATTCTTCCGAGGACTTATACATTCGTGGGAAATGTTGAAAGAATAGATTGGGATTATGATTTAAAGAGGGCGAAACAGAGGACTTTTACTGAGATAGTCAAAGATCACTGTGTTTACAAGATATCCAGCTTTAAGCCGACCGGCTAATTATAGAATAATGTATGCTCAAATCGACTATTTAACTTAGTGCAAGAATCGGATTGTTTCTAGACTCCTGCTCCAGGTTACTTGATGCATTCTCCATGCCTGTTCCTCGGTATTTATAGCTGATGGGACGTCTCACCCTCATACCTCAAGATCGATATAGTACCGCTTTAGGGCAAAGTCGGTGATCGCCTCTATGCAGGCTGTCGTTTAATGGGCTCTCCGTTTTTATTGGGCCTTCTAGAAACTCTGTCGGCCCGATAAGGATGTTCTGGTCAGTCAACGATTCTGAGGGTTAGGTTGACTATTCGGGAATGGGCTAGGTTGGAGGCCTGTTAAGGCAGAGTGAAACCCATATCCAACAATTGTCCCCCCCCCCCTAGTTCATTGTGGTCGATCTTGATTTGAGCCAATGAGCTTTTGTTTGGAAATTTTCGGCCTGGCCCATTTACGAAATATCATTATGGGGTCTCGCGTTTTTTTTGGAGAAAGTCGGATCGAAGCGTCGCGACTTGGGAATCGGGCCGTTTTGCGCCCAATCGTGGCACCTAGGGTTTCTCTTTCCTCCCCTTTTAAAGGAGGGTCTCTGGAGCGTTTTTCTCACTTCATCTCCAGCCGCAAAATTCGAGGTAACCCTTTATGCCTTTAGCTAGTTGCTTTTCTTGTAATTTTTAGCTTGTCATATTAGTAGCGTTTGGTTGGATTGTTGTTGTAACTGTCGGTCTCGATTATAATGTCGAACTCATGTGAGGATTACATGAGGGAGCGTTCGACTTCTAGTTCCTCTGGGGCCAGATCGTCAAATCACGCTTTCGGTACGTCTGATTCCGAGGCATCGACGGAGTCATCTAGGCTTGCGAGGCAGTCCAAAAGGTGCCGAAAAATGAGCTGGTCTCCCGAATTTAGAGCTAGTCATGGGTCCCCCTCTTCTTCTGACACACCCGTTGAGCCAGAAACGGTTGGTTCTACTCCTGATCGAGTAAGCCGCTTCGATTCTCCTCATTCTCGTGATGATGCGAGGTCTGCTAATGCCTCATCCGGAGATGAGATCGAGGTCGGCGAAGGGGTTGATCATCCTGATGCTCATTTTGACTCTGGTTCGACGCTCTGTGATGTCGAGTCGCTTTTCGCCATGACTGATTTTTGTAAGCCTCCTCGGCATGTTTCTATTGTATGTCCAACATGCGACGATCGAGTGTTTAAGTGCCTGGATGGGTATATTAGCTTGTACGAGCCTTATTTCACGAAGGGGGGTCTTCGCTTTCCGATCCCGGCCTTCTTGATGGACTATTGTTGGCGCGGTCAAAAGCGATTACTCAGCTCACCGTCCATACGATTCGAAATATGGTCGGTCTCAAATATCTCGCCGACCAGTGCGAGGTTAAATTGATGGCTTGCTTCGTCGAGAATATGATGCGCTTTACCAGGAAGAAAGGGTTTAATGGCATTTGGTATGCTAGCGCAATCCCTAGGTATAAGTTGATGGATCACACGCCATCGAAAACTCATACTTGGTTGAATAGATATTTTTACGCTAAGGTCGATGACGCCTAGGTAGAAGATACGTCGTTAGGCTTTAAAACTGGATGGAATTTGTCCCCTAGTAGTTTCTTGGGCGGACCCTGCTTTCTCTTTGTGTTAGTTTATCGATCACTGATCGTTTTGCTCTTTTCTTTGTTTACAGAGTTGGTTGAAAAGTCAGTTGATCCGCCAAATTCCGATTTTTTCGAGGTTCGCGACTTGCTTAGGAGGCAGACGGTTCTTGATTGGAGGAGTATCCCTCAATTGGATCAGGCTAGGGGCAGGAAACCGGTGAGAGGTATGATTCTGACAAGTTTACTAATTTGGTCGGCCGGCTTATTTTGCCTTGTTCCTTTCTTGTTACGGATCTCGACTTGTGTTCGCAGGACGTTCGAATAGCAAGAAGGTGGTTTAGATGGGAGTCCCTAAGTATTCTGGCAAGCCCGTTTTGAAGCAGAAGGATTCGGTGGAAGAAAAAGAACTACAACTGGCCTTGAAGAAGAGTTTGGTTGATCATTCATCTTTCTAGAGTTCTCGAGCTGCAGGCGCCTCGAGCAGTCGGGCTCCTGATAGTAAGTCCTCTCGCGATAAGGGGAAAACTGGTGATGCTAGCAAGCTAGACAGGGACATTGTCATGATCGATCTTACAGCTGAGAAAGATCGCTCGTCTTCGAAGAACCTGTCTGACTCGGTAGGGGATTCTGGCAAACGTAAGGATGTGCCGTCTGGTTCTGACGGTCTGGCTGTGTTCAAAAAGCCGAGAACTTCTTCACTTGATCTGAAAGATAAGGGAGTCTAGTCTTCCCACTCCGTCCATATTGGTTATGTGAAGGACACTCCTTTTTTGTATGACAAGAAGGAATGCGATGTACTCATCCGCGAGATCTCTAGAGTGCCGAGTGATTGTTCTGAAGGTGACTTAAAGGAGTCTGACGCATTCGATGAATGGGATCGGCATGATCTTCAGTCAGCGAGCGCGGTGTACTCGATGGTCTGCCGGTATGAACGCAGGTTGAAGACTGCTGAACGAGACATTGCTCAAGCTGAAGCTGGATTGAAGGAGTCTCAGAGTCAGATTGTAAAATACCGGTCCGAAGCTTCTAATGCCTGGCGGGTCTCCGATCGTCTGAAGGAGGAGAACCTCCAACTGCAGGGGGCGTTAGAACGTTCTTGTGCTGATGTTACTCACAATGCTGCTCGCCAGGCCGCTGAAGACCATGACCGTCAGCTGAAGCTGGTTGTCAATAAGAGGGCTGAGGAGGTTCGTCGTGAAGTGAAGGAAGGCTACCGCGAACGGCATTGCGAAGCAGATTGAGGATCTCGTGAAGGGTGGTTATCCAATTCTTGCCGGAACGATCAACTTTGTGTCAGACGACTCGACTTTGTGGGATAATGTAGTTGAGGGTATTGAAATTCATTCGTTGGTTAATGATGGATACATGGTGACTCCAACTGCCGAGCACGTCGATGCCAACCCGCGCCGTATACCAGGTTACAACGAGGTCGCTGATTTTGACGAGTACGGCTCAGACATGCCGTCTGTTGGTCCTGAAGATAGGGAGCCCGAGCTGCCTCCTGGGAATGGCGACGAACTGACTCTTGATGTTGGGTCACAGATTGCGTCACAGGAAACGCACGAGCAGGATATCATAACCGGACTTGCCTTGGCAGATGCAGCTATGACTCTGATTTCTGAGGGAATAGAGGGGCATACCATCCAGACCCCCGAGACTTATCAGTGAGGCAGCCGTGGTGGACCGTTAGCTCCTGTGCCTGTTAGTGCTTCCGAAGGCGTGAATGAAGCTGATCCTGAATAAGCCCTGCGTGGTTTCTTGAATAATGCCGCTTGTAGCTTGCATTATTGTTAAGACTTATCTATGTTTTTTTTATTTTACTTTTGGACGAACTTGAATTGTTAGAAAGATGCTGAGGGTGGGTTGTCTATACCCCCTTCCTTTTGGTTATGAATGGAAAAGTTTGTGACTTGCCATAGTCCTTTCTTTTGTTTTGACCAGCTGAGGGCGAGTCTAGGCAAAATTGGAATTAGTCATAGCCTTTCCCTTTTTTTTTGACGAGCTAAGGACAAGTCTAGGCAAAATTGGAATTTGTCATAGCCTCTCCCTTTTTTTTTTCGACGAGCTAAGGACGAGTCTAGGCAAAGTTTGCATTTGCCATAGCCCTCCCCTTTTTGAAGAGCTGAGGACGAGTCTAGGCAAAGTGTGAATTTGCCATAGCCATCCCTTTTTGACGAGCTGAGGACGAGTCTAGGCAAAGTTTGAATTTGCCATAGCCCTCCCTTTTTGACGAGCTGAGGACGAATCTAGGCAAAGTTCGAATTTGCAATAGTCCTGCCCCTTTTTGACGAGCTGAGACTTTGTGGAGGCAAGGATTCACAACTATTGGACCCTTCAGTTTTGTCGTATTAAATGCTTGATTTAAATGACGAATTGCTTTTCGAGGCTTGTCTCATCATTACCGCGCGTGGTCGTTGCGTGTGGCGCGGTTTTTATTGCGGGATTTTGGTTGGCTGAGGGGGGAGGCGCATTAAATGCTGGTAAGTAGACGGGCGATTGATTAATGCGACGCCTCTTCGCTTTTCCTTCGTCATAGCTATATAAAGGGAGGTGGGGGTGGGAGAGTAAACCACACGACTTTCTCCTTTCAACTGATAGTTTTCTCTCGTTTTTCATTCTCGTTTCTCCTTTCTTGTTTGGTCATGAGTCATTCCGATGACTCTGGGGAGTGGGTTCCGGTGAACCGCAACTGTCCCCCTTCACCACGGATGGGACCGTCGGCAAGTTGTGATCGTATCGTCTTTGGTCGTCCCCAAACCGATCGCTCACCGTCGTCAGTTCATATCGATCTAGGTCAACCTAGTGATGGGTCCGATTGTTTCGTCGAGGCTCGTCCGAATGAATTGTTCTTCCCTTGGAAGAGACCACCTGTTGCGGCTGCCTCACCTTCTTTTAGGCCATTGCCGCGGGATTTTGTGCCGGCTGTCGCGGAGATTTCATCGGAGTTCCTTCGGACTTTGACCCCCGAGGAAAGGCGTCAAGCGGTTGATTGGTTTAGGACGCCTAGTTTGTCATTCGCCTTTTGCCTTTTTTTTTGTAAATTGCCGTCCTTGAATTCTGGATTGTTTGGTTTATTTTTGCTCTCTTCTCTCCTCTTCCCCCCCCCCCCCCTTTTTT
>NC_025691.1:2549290-2564308 GCF_000633955.1 Camelina sativa
CCCTTTTTGTAGATTGAGATTCAACACCGTGCCTATCGTCGTCAGCATGAGTTTCTGGTTAGGCAGATAATGGATCTCGAGATGGGGATGAGGAAGCTGGAGACTCGGCCGGAAGATTTGGAGCGATTCGGGTTCGGAAAATTCCGCATGATGCCTTTTTGGCATCGCGATCGAGTTCGTGCTCTTAGCCGTGAGAGTCGTGGGGGTCGCTGAAAACGCTCGGCATGTTGTTTACCTTTTATGAACTGAACTAGTTTGTGCGCCCGTATGTAGGGTTGCTAACTCTTTTTTTTTTGGGGGCCCTTGACTTGTTATTGGGCATATTATGCTTTTCTTCTTTTTTTTTTTTGCTTAACATTGCACCCCGTCGGCGGGTTTTGTTTTAAGATATGATATGCTATGTTTTGTTGTTTCTTTTTTTTTGTTTGGCTGTTTTCGACTGTGAGACGTCTCTCAACTTATTGTGTTGAGCCGAATGACTCTGTTCGGAACCATATGCTTTTTGCTTGTAGTTTGCTTTTGCAGGGGGTTGATGTTAAATTTCAGGAGCGGGAAGCGTTGAATTCGCGTATTGAAGCCCGGCTTATTCCTTGCCATAGATCGAAGGGATTGCACGCGGGTGGTGGCTTACTTTGCTCGTCGACCACGGATTATTTGCGGACATTGCTTGGAGCCCGACTTTTACCTACACTTTGCATGGAGTGTTGCAACTGGCCAAATTGCCGACCTTGTTTTTTTTGTTAAGGGGGGGGGCATTTTTGTGCTATGACGCTTATTAAACTTTGTAAGGCAGTATGCTTAATAAAAGGAATACCAAAGTAACTTTGCAAAGAGATTTTATAAGTAGTGGCTGCACCTTTCCAGGTTGCCTACGTACCTTTTTATAAAAAAAAAGGATCAAGCCGATTGTAGTTCAAATTACATAAAATAGCAGATTTTTTTTTTTATAATAGAAATAACGCTTAAGGTTACCGGCATTCCAAGATCTCGGAATTACTTCTCCGGACATAGTCATTAACTCGCAGACTCCTGGGCGGACGACTATGGACACTTGGTATGGGCCTTCCCATTTTGCGTCGAGCTTCTCTGCGTTGAGTTCGGCGGTGTTCTCAAATACCTTGCGTAACACGAGATCTCCTTCTTCGAAAGATCGCAGATTGACCTTTTTGTTATAGTGGCGAGCTGTTGCTTGCTGGTAGTTCTGAATTCGGAGTAAGGCTTCGATCTTGTCTAGGCTATCGTAAAACATTTCTTCGTTTAACTTTAGATTTTTGACTAGCAGGGTTTGACGTAAACCGTCGACGCTGACTTCGGCTGGTGCAACTGCTTCTAAGCCATATGCTAGTGAGAACGGGGTCTGTCCAGACGCTCTTCGCGGGGTTGTTTGGTGGGACCACAGAACACCATCTAGCTCGTCGGCCCAAAGTCCTTTCTTTTCTTCGAGTCGCTTCTTTAAGCCGTTTATGATCGTCTTGTTAGTGGCTTCCGCTTGGTCGTTACCTTGGGGGTATCTCGGGGTTGACTTGCTAAGGCGGATGCGCCAGCTGGCACAGAAGTCGTCGAATTTCTTGGAGATGAATTGCGATCTGTTATCTGTAACGATTTCATAAGGTAGCCCGTGCCGACATATTATATTTTTCCAGACAAAATTCTGGACCTCGTTAGCTTGAAATTTCTTATAAGATTCTGCCTCGACCCACTTGGTGAAGTAATCCGTCAGTATGAGGAAGAATTTCTTGCCGTGCGAGACAGGAAGCGGTCCGACAATATCCATCACCCATCTCATGAACGGGTATGGCGCCGTGGTGGTGGAGAGTAATTCTGCTGGGGCATGTATATCTGACGCATGCCTCTGACACTTCTCGCATTTGACGGCAAATTGCTCGCAATCGTTAACCATAGTTGGCCAGTATATTCCATGCTTTTTGATCTTGAGTGCTAGAGCATGCCCACCTGAGTGGTTTCCGCCGGCCCTTTCGTGCGTTTCATGCATTACTCGGTGGGCCTCTTCTGCCGAGATGCAGTGTAACAATATGCCGGACGCCCTTCTATTATTGCATATTGCGCCACTTTTTTCTTGAGCCGCCAAGCTTGCCACTTGTCTGCTGGGGTTTTCCCTTCGTTGAAATATTGAAGTAATTCGACAATAAAGTCTGCCAATACTTGAGACTTCATGCATGTTCGGCCGAGGTGTTCGATGTCGTACTCGCTTAATTCAACCGCCCATTTTGCCATACGACCAGATTTGTTAGGATTGCGATTGTATGGGATTGGAAGTAAGGCCTAAGTTTGCGAGCCGAGATGACCACGGCGTAGGTTATTTTTTCCAGGTTTGTTCACCTCGGTCCTCCCTGACTAGTACCCCGCTGACTGACGATCCGGACACGGCGATATAGTGATAAAGCTTTTCTCCTTCTTCAGGTTTCGAGAGTATGGGTGGGGTGGTCAAATAAGTTTTCAGCTCGAGGAATGCCTGTTCGCACTCGGTGGTCCATTCATACTCCTTATTCGTCGACCATAGCAGTTGGTAAAATGGCAGGCTTTTATCAGTTGACCGCGAGATGAACCGGTTGAGGGCCGCTATTCTGCCGGTCAGTTGTTGGACCTCCCGCTTGTTCCTAGGCGAAGGCATATCAAGTATAGCCTTGATTTGTTTCGGGTTTGCCTCTATTCCTCTTTTAGTGACGATATATCCTAGGAACTCGCCGGACGTTACGCCGAGTGAACATTTCGCCGGGTTTAGCTTCATGTTATACTGGTTCAATGTTTGGAAACATTTTCGCAGATGTTCGACGTGATCGCTCGTGTTTACGGATTTAACCAGCATGTCATCTATGTACACTTCCATGGTTACCCCTAGCTGGTTGGCGAACATTTTATTGACGAGGCGCTGGTTGGTGGCTCCGGCATTTTTTAAACCATACGACATAACTTTATAGCAAAACGTGCCTTGATCGGTGATAAAGGCAGTTTTATCGCGGTCGTCGGTGTGCATTAAAATGTGGTTATATCCTGAGAAGGCGTCCATGAAGGAGAGTAGCGCATTTCCTGTCGTGGTAGTGGGTAGTTATCCTTGGGGCAGGCTTTATTTAAATCGGTGAAGTCGATGCACACCCTGTTCTTTCCGTTTTTCTTTTTCACTACCACTGGGTTAGCTAGCCATTCGAGATACTTAACTTGCATGATCAACCCAGCTGCGAGTAGTTTCTTGACCTTGTTGTTTACTGCTTTGGACTGCTCAGGACCAAGCTTGCGCCGCTTTTGCTTTACTGGTTTGTAGGTTGGGTCGACGTTAAGCTCGTGACTTGTGACATCCATGCTTATCCCGACCATATCTTCGAAGGAACAAGCGAAGGTGGAAGCGTTGTCTTTTAAGAATTGGATCAACACATCGGTCTTATTGTTGGGTCGAGGTTGGCACTAATTCCAACACATCGGTTCGGGTCGCTCTCATCGATATTGATTTCGTCGAGCAAGTGGTGCCTTCGAATTTCCTCTGAGCTGGGGGCCGGTGACTTATCCAGCGCCTTCTTTGATTGCTATAAGTCAGCAGCTTTTCATAGCTTGCACTCGATGATAAAACAAGTCTTGTCGTCCTTAAATTGTGCATATTTGGCCATTCAAGGGAAATTTAACGCAATGGTGGTACATTGACGGAACGACCTTCATATCGTGGATCCAAGGGGATCCTAGAATGATGTTGTAGACCACCGGCTTGTCGACCACTACAAATTTATGCCATGATGCAACGCCAGATATGTAGATTGGCAATTTAATGGTGCCAGAAGACATCATATAATTTCCATCAAAGCCCGTCAGAGGTCGGATTGATGGTTTGATTTCGCCGTCATTGACCTCCATTTTGTCAAGGACATCTCGGAAGATAACATTGACGGAGCTTCCTGTGTCGTCAATGATCCTAGTAACTTCGCTTTCGCCGATGTGTAGCTCGATGACGAGAGGGTCATTGTGTGGGAAGTTAACGCCGAGTAGGTCGTCCGATGTGAAGGTGATTGGCGGGACAAACGGCGGTACCTTGACTGGCCATACTGGTGCCGTGTCAGCCTTTACGTAATTGCGGATAGAGCGTACGGAATCCCTACAAGCTGTCATGCCTCCCATGATCATGTTGACAGGACGACGCGGTGGACATTGAGTCGCCGTTGGGTCGCCGTAGAGGGTATAAGTGCCGAGCGCCGTTGGGAATTTAACGCACTGGTGATAAGTTGAGACGATGGCCTTCATCTGGTGGAGCCATGGCGTCCCAAGGATGACATTGTAGGGTGTTGGTTTGTCGATGATGGCGACGTCAAACATGTGGACTGTTCCACCGACGTATATGGGTAGCACAATTTTACCGAGGGAGGTGAGGGAACTCCCGTCAAAACCGGTTAAGGTTTGTGCGTTCGGCTTGAAAATGTCGTTCACTGAACTTCCCGTGTCAACTAGGACATCCGGGACTAGGCAGTTGTCGATATTCAGCTCGACGACTACGGGTCCAGTAGTCGAATCAGGCAGTCCAGCGGCGTCTCCTTATCTGAACGCGATTGGAGCATATGACCGTCAAATAGGCGTGCTTCCAGCTAGCCAGGCGCTCTTTGTTCGTTCAAAATCATCGGCGGGAAGTGTAGCTCTAGGTGAATCGGGATTGAATGGTAAACTTCCTATTATGACATCAATTCTGCGACGGGCCGGAGGTGGGGATGCGTCGGCTTGCAGATTCTCCAGGCCGCCTACTTGATTGCCGGCCTCAACTTGATTGGCCTGGTTATTCGGTGCAGGCCGGTTATTTGGACGACCTTGCTGTCCCAAGCGGCCACATGCGTTACCACGGCCTCGCGGAGCGTTACTTTTATACTAGCGTTACTGAACCGTGACCTCGCCGTTAAGGTATTTACCAAGCAAGGCATTTTGCAAGTGTCTACAGGATTGCGTAGAGTGGCCAGTATATTCGTGCAGCTCGCAGTAGAGGTTATGATCGGGCTCCTCTCTTGCGCCCTTTGGTGGGATCGTCGGTATTGGAACTGACGAGCTTGCAACCGGGGGCAGTGGGGCTTCATTGACGAGGTATGTTGTGCCGCGTTTCTTGCTATTTGCGACGTACTCCTTGTCGAGATGCTGACAGGCTCGTGGTGTACCTCTTTTGTCTTGTCGGTCGATAGTTGGGCTCCAGTGGAGGAATGCTTCTTAGCGAGGACAACTTTTTCCTCTTCCATTTCGATGTGAACTGCCGCTCGATGGAAGGTATCTTGGAAGGTAGGGAATGGGTTCAGCTTAAGATCTTCGCGGAATTTTGATTCATACCATAGGGCCCTTTGGAGAGCGGCGAGCGAGACGCTATGGGGGGCATTTACTTGCGTGGGAATCTTTTTAAACCTCTCCATGAATTTACGCAATGATTCATGTTCTCCTTGCTCGATATTGTGGAGGTCGGCGATTGTCGCGGTAGGGATAGCCAGGATCGAATATTGTTTCAGAAAGGTCAACGAGAGCGTGCGGAGACTGTCGATCGAGTTGGGTGGCAAGGAGGAAAACCAGCCCAGGGCATCACCACTCAAGTTTTCTATAAACAGCTGGCACTTTCCAGCATCGAGTTCTTTCGGGGGGAATTCGCATCGGTGAATTGCGATCTCAAAGGATGTTAGATGATGGGTTGGGTCCGAGTCTCCTTTGTATGGGGGTAGGTGCTTGATCTTGCAATCCGGACGAACGATGACTCGGCGAATTCGTGCGGTGAACGGAGTCTTCTGGGATTTTTCCAACATGTGGTCGACGTCAGGCGCTGCACTGGTAGCCTGGTGGAACTTACTTGTGACATCTTTTATCTGGCTTTTGTGCTCGGCCAATTCGCCATTCTGACTGCTTTCGGATGACTGGCATTTTCTTGTAACTTGGCACAGATGCTAGAGAGTGAAGCGAAACGTTCCTCCGTCTTTCTGTCTTGGGCGTCTATTATTTCGAGTATGCTTCGCATTAGTGCGCCTACGTCGAGGGCACATGTTCCCTCTCCTAACGATCCGTTTAGCGTTGTCGGGGCTCGGGTTGGTGGAATTTGTGGGAGCTCTTCCTGGACTTGTTGAATGCGGTCCGGCGTGTCCGCTACGTAGCCGTCGCTCCCAGTGGTCTCCCCTTCTCTCATTTTGAAGACGTACTACTCTTTGATGTTGGACTTCCTTTAAAAGCTCTCCTTGTTTCTTTCCCTGGATGCGCACCAAATGTTGAAAGACTAATACTGCTAGATCGAGATTATGATTTAAAGAGGGCGAAACAGATGACTTTTATTGAGATTGTCAAAGATCACTGAGTTTACAAGGTATCCTGCTTTAAGCCGACTGGCTAATTACAGAATGATGTATGCTCCAATCGACTATTTAACTTAGTGCAAGAATCGGATTGTTTCCAGACTCCTGCTCTAGGTTACTTGATGCATTCTCCATGCCTGTTCCTCGGTATTTATAGTTGATGGGACGTCTCACCCTCATACCTCAAGATCGATGTGATACCGCTTTAGGGCAAAGTCGGTGATTGCCTCTTTGCAGACTGTCGTTTAATGGGCTGTCCGTTTTTATTGGACCTTCTAGATACTCTGTCGGTCCGATAAGGATGATCTGGTCAGTCAACGATTCTAAGGATTAAGTTGACTATTCGGTAATAGGCTAAATTGGAGGCCTGTTAAGACAGAGTAAAACCCATATCCAACACGAAACTAAACCAACTAGTATAAACTATTGAAAGACTTGTTTATTGTTACGTGAGTGGAAAATGTATTTCAGAAAAAGATGTATAATACCAAAAAATACATATGTATATTAGCGTAACCCGAGTGAAGGTTGTGCCTATGTCTCTCTCTCTAGACCCATTACAAATTTCCTAACAAAAACTCAAATCGGTCGAGAATTATTATTTTTTTTCTTTTGTAAAAACAGCGGAGGTATTAATCCAATAATATGACTGACCAAACCCCCAACTTACCCGAACCGACCAAAAAATTTACAAATCCAGGTCCAATGATTGAGTTCTGTTCTTGGATCTTTTTTTACTATCGTGATGAATTAAATGAGGGTAACTATGATTGGCTCGTATCTTACCGGTGGTAACCTCCTCCACCATAAGGTTGCTGCTGCTGAGGGTTGTAACCGCCTTGACCCATCATCGGATTGTAGGCACCGGTCATGCCTTGTGGTGGACCAGGAGGAGCCATGCCCATTCCTTGTTGTGGTTGCATCGGATAGCCTTGACCGTATCCGCCCATGTTCATCCCCATTCCCATGGGATAGTTTTGGTTTCCCATTGGCTGGTTGTGGTTCATTCCCATGGAATGGTTTTGATTCATGCCCATGGGGTAGTTTTGGTTCATGCCCATGGGGTAGTGTTGGTTCATGCCCATTGGGTGGTTTTGCTGTATTCCCATTGGATGGTTTTGGTTCATACCTCCGTAGCCACCAGCATTCATGCCCGTCGGCATGCTTGAGCCTACCATTGAATTCGTCGGAGGTCTCATAGCACCTGCACCTGCACGGCCTAAGCCAGTACCAGATCCCATGGCTTTACCCATGTTGATAGTTGATGTTACTTGCTGTTGTGCAGTAGTTGGTTTCTCTAGTCGTTTCTCTTTCCTGTTGATCGCCTCAAAGTCAACTCCTATATCTGCCAATGGATTTGTTTTGGCTGCACAGTCAACAAACGACGTCAGAAATTTCGTAAACGCTTTATGAATTAGGAGACTGTATATTACAAGACTTACGTCCAGAAATGTTGAAGTTAACCAGCCCTCTGCTTAATGTGTCAGCCCAGATGGTTGATTTTGGCTCAAACTTTTTCTGACTTTGAGGAACAACAATCTCAATTGCTCCTGTTAAAGGTGTGAGAGATGGTTGAGATGCTGAAGTCTCCAAGGAACTTAGTCCAGCTGGTGCAAACATATCTCCAACGACATTGTTACTATTCCCGTGCGCCGCAACAGGTCCAGATTGAGTTCGTTGTGGTATATGGGAAGGGACACCATGAGCTTGTTGTGTCATGAAGTTTCCACCATCAAACTGACCAGCTGGTGCATTTGGTGTAATAGGGTAAGGGGTTTGCGAGCTTGATGAGGGGGCAGAACCAGGTTGGTGCATATCTCCAACGACATTGTTATTATTCCAGTACGCCGCAACAGGTCCAGATTGAGTTCGATGTGGTACATGAGAAGGGGCACCATGAACTTGCTGTGTCACATCATAAGGTTGCTGTGTCATAAAGTTTCCACCATCAAACTGACCAGCTGGTGCATTGGGTGTAGTAGGGTAAGGAGTTTGCGCGCTTGATGAGGGGGCAGAACCAGGTTGGTGCATATCTCCAACAACATTGTTGTTATTCCCGTATGCCGCAACAGGTCCAGATTGAGTTCGATGTGGTACATGAGAAGGGGCACCATTAACTTTCTGTGTCACATCATAAGGTTGCTGTGTCATAAAGTTTCCACCATCAAACTGACCAGCTGGTGCATTGGATGTAGTAGCGTAAGGAGTTTGCGCGCTTGATGAGGGGGCAGAACCAGGTTGGTGCATATCTCCAACAACATTGTTGTTATTCCCGTATGCCGCAACAGGTCCAGATTGAGTTCGATGTGGTACATGAGAAGGGGCACCATTAACTTTCTGTGTCACATCATAAGGTTGCTGTGTCATAAAGTTTCCACCATCAAACTGACCAGCTGGTGCATTGGATGTAGTAGCGTAAGGAGCTTGCGAGCTTGATGAGGTGGCAGAACCTGGTTGGTGAGGAAAACTCTCACTTGTTGGGTGTGGAGATAAACCAGGAGTATACTGTGGAGGTTGAGAATTTGCTGAACCTGCATAGCCTGGATGTTGCGTGAAGCCTCCATTGTTGAATTGCATACCTTCAGGATGATTTTGCGAATGGGAAACCATGTTATAGTGTTGTGAAGCTTGACCAAACGGAGTTTGTCCTGGCATGTTTGGATCTGTAAGTGCCGCCTGATGATGATAACTTTCATAGGAGTTACTGTTGGGAGGAAACNCACCGCAACAGGTCCAGATTGAGTTCGTTGTGGTATATGGGAAGGGACACCATGAGCTTGTTGTGTCATGAAGTTTCCACCATCAAACTGACCAGCTGGTGCATTTGGTGTAATAGGGTAAGGGGTTTGCGAGCTTGATGAGGGGGCAGAACCAGGTTGGTGCATATCTCCAACGACATTGTTATTATTCCAGTACGCCGCAACAGGTCCAGATTGAGTTCGATGTGGTACATGAGAAGGGGCACCATGAACTTGCTGTGTCACATCATAAGGTTGCTGTGTCATAAAGTTTCCA
Organism: Camelina sativa; assembly: GCF_000633955.1. Classification (NCBI taxonomy): domain Eukaryota; kingdom Viridiplantae; phylum Streptophyta; class Magnoliopsida; order Brassicales; family Brassicaceae; genus Camelina; species Camelina sativa. The sequence goes on from NC_025691.1 coordinate 2,558,608, forward strand.
CCATCAAACTGACCAGCTGGTGCATTGGGTGTAGTAGGGTAAGGAGTTTGCGCGCTTGATGAGGGGGCAGAACCAGGTTGGTGCATATCTCCAACAACATTGTTGTTATTCCCGTATGCCGCAACAGGTCCAGATTGAGTTCGATGTGGTACATGAGAAGGGGCACCATTAACTTTCTGTGTCACATCATAAGGTTGCTGTGTCATAAAGTTTCCACCATCAAACTGACCAGCTGGTGCATTGGATGTAGTAGCGTAAGGAGTTTGCGCGCTTGATGAGGGGGCAGAACCAGGTTGGTGCATATCTCCAACAACATTGTTGTTATTCCCGTATGCCGCAACAGGTCCAGATTGAGTTCGATGTGGTACATGAGAAGGGGCACCATTAACTTTCTGTGTCACATCATAAGGTTGCTGTGTCATAAAGTTTCCACCATCAAACTGACCAGCTGGTGCATTGGATGTAGTAGCGTAAGGAGCTTGCGAGCTTGATGAGGTGGCAGAACCTGGTTGGTGAGGAAAACTCTCACTTGTTGGGTGTGGAGATAAACCAGGAGTATACTGTGGAGGTTGAGAATTTGCTGAACCTGCATAGCCTGGATGTTGCGTGAAGCCTCCATTGTTGAATTGCATACCTTCAGGATGATTTTGCGAATGGGAAACCATGTTATAGTGTTGTGAAGCTTGACCAAACGGAGTTTGTCCTGGCATGTTTGGATCTGTAAGTGCCGCCTGATGATGATAACTTTCATAGGAGTTACTGTTGGGAGGAAACTGAGATGCTGGCACTGTTGAATTTGGTTGAGGAGACAGAGAAACTGGCGGTCCAGATGGCGGGAGAATGCCAGCAAGAATATCGCTCTCCGATGTATCGAACTGCTCTTGAGGTAAGACAGATGAGTTCGGTGGAGCTTGCATATTTTGAACGCCAGGTTCATGATTTGGTACAGCTGTAAATGCTTCCCCAAAACCAAAACTATGCCCATTGTCAGGATTTGAAGTTGGTGGTGTTGGCTGGAAAGGCGCTCCAAAATTCTGATGTTGGCTTGGGTCAATGTCAGCAGAAGTGATGGCTTTGAAAGGAGATTCACCAAATGGATCATCAAAAGACTGCACAAAGGGCAAAGGATAAAGACAGCATCGAGTAGGGTTTCCAGCTGAACCCAGTAACATACCCAAGATAAATACCATTAAATAAACGTCAAACATAACTGGTTAGGCCCAGTATACCTGAGGTGATGACTGAGAAGTAGAAAACGATGGAGCTGGACCAGTGTTTGGTTGTCCATTGTTTTCAACAGAAGTGGAATCAGATGTTACAATAGCCAAGGGGTTCGGTGAAAATACATCTGAAAGAGAGCCAAGCAAATCCATTTCAGAATTATTTGGGGCAGGCATGGCAGAGGTAGAAACCACTGTTGATGGGCTAGGTGCAGAAGCCGAAGCACCAGCTGCAGGTACAGATGCTGCTGGAGAAAACATGAAGTTATGTTATACAATGACAACACTCAGATCAGAACACAATCCCATACGTCGCAATAACGTACTTTAAGTCTTTAACATTTTCTAAATATCATTTATCAATGACAGTGAATTCTTATGCTGCTAAGGAGTGTAAACTAGAAAATTACAAACATGGAGAACTCTGTACCTGAAACTGAACCTCGTGGATCAAATTCATCAAAAGACTCAACATGCTGAGGAGATGATCCGTTAACAAAACCAGCAGTTTTGTTGTCCACGCTGCTGTTTTCAGCAGAAGGCGAAGCTGCAGCTGCAGGAGGAGCAACTTGTGGTGTCTCTCCACCATCCCTTGAATCAAGAAATTTTAAAATGCTTCATCATTTGAATTCAGAACAGCTAAAGAAAGGTACTTCTCAATTTTCAGTGAAGAGAATTGTCACCTTTCACTGTATACAGGGCTCCGTGATTCACTGACAGCTTCTTCATAACTAGGTGGGGCAGCACCAATATTTTGTTCAGAAAACTTCCTCTCCATCCCCCCTCTATCAAATTCCAAAAATAAGAGATAAGCACTGACATTTTTTTTTTCACACTGCCAAATACAATTAGAAAAATTATCCAAAATTAGTACGTCTCTGGAAATTACCTCCCATCTTGAGAATGATCATCAGCTCGTGCACCACTGTCCCTACAGGATGAAGAGAAATGTTTCATCAAATTTCTGGTATGGTGCTCAGAACAAGATTTTTAACATCAAGGAAATTTAAGCTATTACACATCCAGGTATTGTTAGATTGATCACCTAAAAGATTTCCCTAGTTCTTCGGTTCAAAAAAAAGGGATCAAAAATTTAAATCAATATACCTTGATGACGATTGGCCATCATCCTCAATTGGTCGTTCCCTGTCTGAGCTCCTACCTCTTGATCCATGGTATTCATCATCCCTGTTACTATCTCTTCCATCTCGGTCTTCAGAGTCTTTAGAATAACGATCTACATCACGACTATTTTTATCATCATCCCTGTAACCATATTCTCTCTCTCTCCCATAACTACTTCGTTCTTCATCTCTGTCTCCATATCGGCCTTCGTAATCATATTTGTCTCCATATCCTCCTGAAGGCATATGCATCCCACCTACTGTTGAGTTATGATACCTATTGTACGAAAATGTCAGGTTTTGGGAAATATGTTGCCTCTCTGAGGAAAGGTTTTTAAGAAACAGACGCTCATAATGCTGAAGGATTGCATATTCATGACTATGCTAGGCAGCATAGATAGCAATTATGATCCTTCCTAGGCATCAATTTTAATCAAAAAAATGTGCATAAATTTGACCCATTGGAGAAACAAGAAGCAGACGTACTTTTCTCTGTTGGCAGCAGCCTTCTCTCTGACCTCCGCTATTCTTTCTTTGTCATTTACCAACGCCACAAGGCTCTGCGCCTTCTTCCTGACATTGCTACCTTGATCTTTACCGCTGGAATCAATATACTGAAAACTGGATAATATCTGACACATGAAAAAGGGATAAACTTCATCAGTAAGAATACCAACAGCTGAGATACCAAAAAAATCTCTTGTTGAATACATCCAAAATAAATTGCTACTACGTATGTAGTCATTACCGAAATTTGATATGCACGTTCTTTAATCTCTTCTATGATACGTTCCGATCCATGGCCTACCAAGTACTCCAAGACCGTCAATGCCTGGAGAGTAGAGAAGAAATAACCCAGTAGAGATTAGTTTCATTCACCACCAAAGCACCACAAGTATATCAAAAACAAGCTAGGCCTTCATATTTCTTTTACCTTATAGACATGCCGCCAATTTTTTCCAGTGTCACTAAGACGTTTCCATAACACTCCCATGGTCAGCTGGTATTCATGGCTGCATGAGAGAAAATAAAAATACATATAATTCATGCATAAGATGATAATATTACAGAAAAGGAGAACATGACAAAGGTATTTTGTAATTACTAATTTCTCGAAGCATGCGCAATGTCCGCAAGAAGTGATCCATGCGGACCCCAAGACTCATTGCTGGTAGCATCTAGAACCTGAACAAGAAACAGAAGCGCAAATATGAGAGACAAACGAAGTGAAGCATATATGGAAAATCTCATATAAAATTCCCTAATAGAAGCCGGCAAGAAGTGCAAACCAAAGATAAGCCTCTCTAGTAATATAATCCAACCTTCACAAAACTTAAATTAAAAAATTGACTGACTCAATCATGAAAAACTAAAAACAGCATCTTAATCAAGAAAAAAGAAAAAAAAAAACAGAGAAAAGCAAACAGAAAAGTTTACCTTCTGTTCAATTCCAGGTACTTTAAGCACTTTCTTGTTGACACCTCTCTTGCTACAATCAATAGGATGAAAGAATTTATAAGGCAACTTGAATGAGGAAAAAACAAATAATCCACACATGGATTAACAAAATAAAACATATAATTCAAAGTAGTCCAATCCTTACAGGTCTCTGACAGTTTGACCAAATGCTTTCTTCATATCCAATAGTGAAGCAGTTCTTTTTTATATAGGGAATGCGCTAACTGCACTTTATAAACCTGTTCACAATGTAAAAGAGAGCTTTCAGTGTCAAAATGAACCATCGTATCACCAAAAATGGTAAAAGAAGGAGCCATCTGAAAACAAAAATCGGGTAGTTTGAAACTGGATAGAATTGGAAAACATGAACCCACAAGAAGAAATCAGCAAACATTCCAATGTAGGAGACCACAAAACATGAGTACAAAAGAAGCTTAAATAAACAATGAACTAAAATTAAGCAACCTTAACACATAAACATATACAGAAATCACAAAATAAAAATCAGCATAACGATGTTGTGAATGTGATCAACCTAATGTACATCATCTAAGGCTATAGAAAGAAAAGATCCACCGCGAGACAAACAAAAAATAAATAAATCTCCAAAATTGAACAGCCACCGACAAATGATCAATAAAGTCAATTCGGATTCAAATGGGAAGAAGGAACAACATTGAGAAATGCAGCTTCTAAACATAATGATTTGAAATTTTTGATTGCGTGATTTCGGAGATTTTGCAATCGATCAAACGAAACCAATGACAAAATTGAGCTGAAGTTATCTAAGAACGATAAACTCAGATCTACAAGGAAATCAAAACACAATAACCGCAAACATGATGAATCTGATGCTCAACGACGAACAAACAAAAATCAATCGAACCTGCTGGCTGGAAAAAGGGAAAAATGGATCGCGGATCTGTGTGAGGCTGGCACAGAAGGAAGAAGAAGGAATCGAGAGAGAGAGAGAGAGAGAGATATGGGGGGAGAGGAAGAAGAGAAAAGCTTGTGCGAGATGGGTTTCTCAATTTCTGCGTTAGAGAGAGGAGGATGATGAATCATCCATCATAGTCATAGCAGCCCAAAATTTGGGAAGCTGAGATTAAAAAAAAATTATAAAGGATAAATAAATAAAGACAGCGCATTTAACACGCAGATATTTCAGAGATTTTTTAAATATCGTTCATTCCTTTTTTAACATCATGAGAGATTGAGAAGAGAAGATTGTTTACTTTTAATTTTTTTTTTGGGTTTAGTGAATTTAACGATTGAATCAAGTATACTTGTTCATTGAATTTTGAATTATACGATATAAAACGTGATTATTATACAGACATGCACTTTCTTCCCTATCTCAATTTGTAATTTCATGGTTTTTTTTTTTTTGCAAATATACTCTGCATACTAATTAGAAAACAATATTTCAAGTTTAAACACAAAACAAAACAATTTCCATAAATAAACTCATACTAATCAATTTAAACCGAGGACTATTAAAATTTTCAACGGTCAACGTTGGCCCTCTCAGTAGTAGATGGGCCAAATTTATCTGACAGCCCAAGCCCATAAAAATCACGTGTTGAGTTTCTATTGACTAAACTAAAAAAATTACCTTGGGCATCAATCCCCTGTTTCGTGTTGGTCCTCCGTCTACCGTGTTTCTCCCTCACCTTATTGTTATTACACGAACACGAACAACAGAAAGAGAGAGAGAACCCTAGATTCTTCTATTAGCCTTCCTTCCAAAGTTTTATCACTCTCTTCTTCCTCCCCCACGAAATACGAATCCCAACATCTTTCAAAAAAATATAATTATCTGATCGATTTGTAATTCGATCGATTAATCGGCTGCCATGGTTGGTTTCTTCTTCTCTTCCTTTTTTTTTTTTTTTTTTT